>NC_088891.1:5546690-5846690 GCF_037157495.1 Lathamus discolor | reverse complement strand
AGGTGAGACATGAGGGTTAAAGTACTAATAGTGTTTTACTCTGTAGCTTTACTCTGCAGCTAGCTCCTTTTGTATTTTTTTCTGATAGTGCCTTACATGGGGAATTTTATTCCCACTTTACACCTGGGTAGATTGAGGCATAAAGTTGTTATAGCTTATTGGCCCCATATCAGCCTTATCAGAAAGCTTCCCATTAACTTAGCAGGATAGGACCTATAGGCACTTCAGCTGAAGTCAAGAAGTGAATAGCAGAGCAGTAATGCAGCTATACCAGGGAGCTAATTTCATCTTCTATTCTATGTTGAGAAATAACACATCTTCCTACAGGACAGCAGAACAAATAGAAAAATGTAGGCACTGTGACACTTAGAACAAGATCTATGGTATTTTTTCCTATTCAGAATCCATCAGTATTATTGCTGAGACTTTGTGAGAATTAAACTCTGTTATACCTGCTTCTCACACCAGTTCTAAGTAAAAGTCTATTTTTCAGGCACTTAAAATATTCCATTTGTCTCTGCAGCAGCATCTACTTGTGGAGAGACACAGTCAGCCCATTCCTTTGGACAGGTGAAGACCAAAATAAATAACAGAGGCAGCATGTGCAACTGTGAAATCAATTTAGAATTTAATTGCTGAAAACCATCTGACAATAAACTATAACAGTGCATGAAATGGACCTGTAATAGAAGTGGTGGCTATTCCTGGAGTAATTTAGAATTAGTTGTGGGTAAAGCAAGATTACCGTAGGAGACCAGACTAGATACTGGCCCTAGCAAAAAGACAGATGACTTCTTTGCACCTTTAATTGCTATCATTCAAGGCCAGCAGCATATTCTCTCATGAGGATGCCAAACAGTTCACGTGATCCAAATGCTCTTTGGTACAAGCTGATCTGAGTTGCCCGTAGGGCTATCACAACAGGCTTCCTGGCACAGAATGACAGAATGGGAATGCCTGGGCAGATTCAGGCTTTATGAGAAACAGTGGGTTTATTCTGGTCTGCGGAAAGGGGATGAAGACAGGGATTATTGCTATTTTTCCTAGAGGGCTCATTTCATGACTGCACACAAATACATTCTCAACTATTCAACCCTCGTTGTGAAGTATATACAGACAGTCCATATCTAGACTGGAGCAAGAAATAAAACCAGAAGTATCTCTAGTAAGAACAATTGAAAACTTGCTGGGCTGTGGCTCCAGCAGGTATGGTTTAGCATGTGTTGGGAAAAGTGGCTGCAGTGTGCAATAAATCATGTTTCACAGCAATAGTAGGGTAATACATCTTTACTGGGTAGAGCTGGGACACATGGCAGGAATCTGGCTCCGCCACTGGACTAGGAAATGACCTTGAGTGACTTGCTTTACTTCCCCATCCCTCAGTTTCCCCATCTGCAAATGAACAGCAGAAACTACCTTCATTAAGTGCTTTCAAAGCATTTCATAAAAGATATTTCTGTTATCACTATGCAGATGGCTATGACTGTCATAATCAACTATCAGATGATAGTGACAGCCTTAAGGATTCCGCTTTAGCCCATACATAGCATACGGTTAAATATCAAACCATGTTTTAATTTCTGTATTTGAGGATGTCACCTCCTATCTCTAATCATTTCTCAAGTAGTGGTTAATTTAAAGGACTGAAAAAATGTCATTTTTCTCATTCAAACAAGCAAAGCAAAAAAAAAAAAGGGGGGGGGGCAAAAAAAAGGCCCACAACTGATAGAGATTAGAGCAGTGGGAAGAACATGACAGTGATATCAGAACAGAGGAAATAACATGTTAATGACATTCAATATTCTCCCCGTGTCAAGTCATCAGCATTTTTATTGCCACTTTTCCTCCGAATACAGTATCAGAATTTATTGAGACAATCTGTCTCCATCACCTGTGATATAATATATTTTATTCAATAAGATATGAAATAATATTTATCTTTCAACTCCAATGACTAGTTTTAAGGGCAATAACAGCTTTTTACACAACAGCTACAAGTGCAGAGTTTGCGAGTTTTAATGCTAGACCTAAGGGCTACAAAGACTTTCCCACCAGGTAGAGAACAGTGAAACCAGTTTTTTTGATTGTATGCCTTTTGCTGTGTTTCTCATTCATAAAATAGCTGGTGCCAAAAGACAAAACAAACGGTCCAAATGCAGCTCCTGTGAGCTGGTTGTTAATGGAAACTGAGGCTAGAAGAAGCTGGTCCTGGTCATAAATTCAGAACCTCAGCAGCAGAGCCTGTATTTGATCTCCAAAGGGGAAGAGGACAGCCAAGAAAAACTTCTCACATTATTGCAGAAGGCAGGCAAGCAGAAGAGAAGCTGGAAGAGTGAAATGAGGAAGGCTGAGGGTTTATCCTCTCTGGCAAGGAGTGCATGTCTGCAGTTTAACAGAACCAAACCAGCTTTTCAACCGGCCAGTTCAGGTAGCAATAACAAGCACATCTCTGCAAATGCAGATGCCATATTCCTGCTTACGAAAATGTTTAGGTTTTTGTGCTCCCTGAGGCAACTGCATTTTGCAGCTGTGGAGTACAGGGCTGTTTCCGCTATTTTGGGGTGACACCACAGAAGGGAACCCTGGCTGCCTTTGCCAGACCCCCACACACCAGCTTCCCCTTTGGCTACTCTGTTTTGATTCTCAGTCAGTTTAAGGTCCCTCACAACCACATTGTCATTCACACTATCCCTTAAGTAGCTGTAATTCACTCCACAGCCGGACCTAAGCAGCCGATAAGAACCAACGATTGGCTTCAAAACAACTTTCTTCATGTACTTGAGATATTGTCATGTGGGGCATATACCTTTAAAAAGACAGAAGAGAAAGGGGGAAAGAACCAGAAATGCCTCATTGGTTTGGGTTTGGATTTTTGTTTGGGTTTTTTTTTTTGGGGGGGGGGGTGGTTGTTCTGAGGTAGGGAAAAAAGCAGTAACAGAAAAATAAGATGGAAACCACTTTGAAATATAGCCACAGCTACTCCTGTTCTTGCTCTCCTCCTTTCCCTCAATCACTCCACAAGAAAAAGCTGTGTACTTCAAATCATTTCCTGCCTGCAGCATCCTGATAAAGGCAGGCTTCCTGCCATTTGCCCAGCAGGCTGGCACTCTGTCCTGTGCTTGTTCCCCTTGACACATCCTAAGGCCTTCAATCAACCTGCTCTGCAGATCTCTTAGCTGTGATCTGAGACACCAGATGCAATCAAGGATGAGAAGTAGCTATGCTTATGCCTACATAGCATCCCAGGCAGCAGTGCCATCTCCTAAAACCAGATAATCCCCTCCCAGGCCTGCTTGTCTGCCCTCTTTTTCAAACAGGTCCAGCTTAGCTGACTGGCTCCAAGCTGCTTTCAGCAGGTTGCTTGCTCTGCCTGGGCAGCCCTAGTCCTTTCTTCTTGAGTGGCATTCCTGTTGCCTAGAGAAAAGAAAAATTACTTGGCCAAAAGTGAGACCCATCACTTCATCACAAGCCAGAGCTTTGGAAAGGGGCTGAAGAGCTCTCTGATTCCCTTTGTGCATCTACTAGCTCATCAGGGACAGATTTTCACATGGAGCAATAGCCACAACATCATCTTGTAAAGTTCAGGTTCTCGAAAGCTGGCGTTGGAGTAGCAATGAACACATCAGCAGAGAGCAGGGAGTAACCTGACAGTGTCAAGGTAGGAAAGCAGTCAGGTTTATAGCCCAAGTGACACATAAGAAAAGTGAGGAGACACTAGGAGTTGTGCATGCACCTCTGGAAACATAGAAATGCTCATCTGTACTCTGCTGATAGTACCACTCAAAAATAACTCATCTCTTCATGTTTGAATAAGGGATTCCATCACAGTTCAGTGGCTGCTGTGGACATTTACTAACCGTGGTACCCCCTCCACCTGGCATCACCAGCCACCCTTGTACCAATGCAACAGGTATGAGCAGGCCACATCTGCTTGGCAACAGGCAAATGTCATTTTCAAGCACATCATGTTAAGCCTTCATCCCTGTGGTCACATCCATCTAAACCTTCTGCCAGTTTATTCCCTTTAACTAATCCCCTATTACACAGCCAGTGGCAAATATAAACCTTGTTTTTGAAGTTGCCTTTCACGGGCTAATGGAAAGGACATCGCCGCAGTCGGCACTGAAGCCTACTCCCCAGCCACCCTGGCCAAGAAAAACCCTGGCTTCCCACAGATCACAATGTTTTGACCTTTTTAGCACTGCTTTGCCTGTATCCTACCATCTGCTCCCACCCAGGTATCCAGCAGTGAGGACCTGGTGAAAGGGCAAACATGCAAGCATGGACTCCTACCTTCCTGGGGCTTTGTGCACCCTGGTGCCTCCTATACATCCACCACCAAGTAGATGTGGGCTGACGCTGTCAGAAGACCTCTCCAGTGCACATTAAGGTGTGCTGTCTCTCCCTCGCGCACATGTACACTCCTCCTCTCTCCCCAGCAGTGTGGCTCCTCGCCAGCATATTGCACTGCCTCCGGGTATCTCACACTCCCTTGCTTGGCTGACTCTTTACTCACCTGACCCCACTGGATCTTTCTGATTTCATTCCTGCCTTCCCTTTAGGCACAAAACTTGTCGTTATTACATTTTCCACTCCCTGCTGGGCTGTTGCTTTGCCTTCCTAATAATTCAGGATACTTTCAAGTAATTTGGGGTGTTTAATTTGAATCTTTCTTTTCTTCTTCCTCACTTCAGAGGAAGTAGGTATGTATGCAGAGGAAAGGAAGAAGCTGCTTCTCTCTCTGCACATTGACAGCCTTGCACTTGTGTGTGCATGTCATGCATCTTCTAGATAGTGATTGATATTAGTAGTCTATATGCATATACATATACATAGTCTGATCATTGTAAAGCTCTACCCACTCCCTTCTCCTGTGGCACTGAGACATGTTGACCTCCCATTGCTTCCTATTCACTTGACACCAGGGCTTCTAGTTTTATCCAAATGAGCAGGCTAAATGAAGTTCTTGGCACATTTTTTTTTTACTTCAGAATGGAAGACAAAGAGGTCTTTCGAGACTGACTTCCAGAAGGAGCTTCCTTTACCTTTGCTCCCTCCCTCACACACCTCAGACAGCGGGCAGCCTAGGCAAATCAAACAGGGAAGTCTTGGGAGGTAGAAAACAGTATCTGCTACAGTTATTTGTCATCCGATCTGATTTACTTTGCACACGTTATCACAGTCCCAGCTCATATAAGAAACCTGGTGTGAGCAGTATGGGGTGGATTTGGCCCATCATGTTTCCAGCAGAAGTACCCAGAGTTTTATAGGGCTTCAAATATTGCAGAATTGTCTTCCCCCTGTACCCTCATCTTAAGGGGCTGAACTTCTTCAATGGCGCGACAGCTTCACTGGTTGATATTTAAAAAAATATTACCAGACGCCTCATGTATATCAGGGCATTTCAAAGTCCCATTAAAACTTCACAAACTTGGGTGCCAGGTAAGAAAAGCCTGAACAACACATCCAGAGATGAGTTTGGAGCAAACCTGTCCTTCCTTGTATGCATCAGAAACTGCAGTGATGCCACCATGTGCTGACATTAAAATTCTCCCGAGGCTTAATTTCCTGTTCTTTTTCTCTTGGAAGCCTATAACACCTTTCAGGTAGACCTATGGCAGGCAACAGTGGAAATGGGTGAGGTTACAGACCCCTGCCAGTGCCAACTGGCACAGGGGCACCAGGAACATTTTGAATTTGCTAATCCCTTTTCAAAAGACGCAAATTGCCAAGGCAGTTCTAATGCCAACTTGGCTGCTTCTCTTCAACCAAAGAATTTAATAGAGCAGAGGTCCCCCGAGAAGGAAAAATAGATTACCCCCCCCCCCCCCAAACTTTGGTAGTTGGTTCTACATACTGTGAGCCTCAGGCTGCTACTTGAATTTCACTTCAATCGTTTACTGCAAAGTATCAGCTATTTTTTTTTCCTATCCGCCTGGTTGCTCTTTAAAGGAGAAAATTTCATTAACAAACCATGGATATAAAATATGAAATCAGAGATCAGCTACTGCAGAGGAGAAGCCAAACATCACTAAAAAGGATTAGTTTCTTTCACTGTCTAGAAATTTCTCATGGAAGACCTTGGCTGCCCTTTTGATATTAAAACTTCCTAACAAGTATTACACAGGAGTTTTAAATTAGAACTTGCTGTCACTGGGACAGTTATAAACTCTTAAATATGTCCCTCTGCAAGTTGAGCTCCTGCAAAATGCATGTGTGCGTGGTGGAAATCACTGGGAAATGGGTGTGTATCTGTGGAAAATTGCCAGTCGGACCCATTAATTACGGCAGGAGTTCTGCCAGCCGATTTATAAAATGAGCACCCAAGTTATTCCAATTAATTCCCATAATTCCACTCTGGATAGTGAGCCACTAGTCAAAGTAAAATAAAAGTTTTTGCTCCCAAGTGTGACCTAGGAAAACCAATTTTCTTTCCTACCGTGAATTCAGTAGAGTTCTTCTGGTTTACGCTGGGGAAGAGGATCATTGCTTCCCAGGTTGCTTTCTAATTAATAATTATATATAGTGCAGTTGGGCAAGGTTACAGGCCCCCTCCAGTGCCAGTTGGCACAGAAGCACCAGGAACATTTGAAATTTATTAATCCTTTCTTTTTTTTTTCCTTCAAAAGATGCAAATTGCTTTAAAAAAATAATAGTACAAGAAAGCAGTACTGAGAGTTTTAGGCACAATCACAAGTCAGGGACAGAGGCACCTGCCTGCTAGTAAGAAATGTTGTCAGTTCCATTTCCATGGCTTTCTTTTGCCCTTTACCTTCTGATATTGGCCTCATTCCCAGCCATCACCTGAAAGCCTAAACAGTGTTCCAGGAAGCTGTAACTTGCTTGTGTGTGTGTAAGGACTTTTGGCTCCCTTGGATGTCTGTATCAGGTCTAGGAATATATGAACTGTGACTAGCATACCAATCACTAGAGGTAATTGGAAACTCTGTTTTCCATGGAAATTTAAAATTTGTATGTGAAAAGTCAAATCATTTTGGCGTTTGAGCATTCTGTTTCAACAGGACATCAAGGTTTTCTTGCAGAGTGAACGTTTTATTTCAAAGGGGGAGAAGGGGAAGAGTATATTGTTAGCTCAGAAACAGTTTCAGACTTTCAAGAGAAATTCAAGCAGGCTGCTAATAACACTTCAGTGGTATCTAGCATAATTGAAAACTCCACTGGAGCCAATCAAGTTAAGCCAGTGTAAAAATGGTGCAAGTGAAAAGAAGCCAGTCACGTTAAAATGGAACAAATGTATAAAACCACATTTCCTTTTCACCTGTTGTAGAGGGTCTTTTTCCCCTTTCCTGGGGAGTCAGTCTATTCTTCATTCTGTTTCAATTCCAATTTCTAGTTCTTAAGCCCATGAGCAATGCAGCCTTTTCTGGCTTTGAATGCTTTATAAGAATGAGTAAAAAAAGTACTGACAATATTTTCCTTGAAAATATTTTTGTTCTAAACATACAACTTCTGGTTTGGACTTTGAGGTATTTGCTTTCAACGTATGAGAGTGGAGTAAAAAAGAACCTGACTCTACAACCTGTTATCCAATACACTAGATTTTCCAGAACAACTTATTACATCTGTTCTATATCATCATATCTTAGGGTTTTTTTGTGTTCATGATGTCATCATCTCCCAAACCCACAAACAACATGAAGATTACTCAGGTCAATTGCAAATCTTCCCTTCCTCCCAATTTTTTCTTTGTTTGTTTTATTCTCTTTCTGACAACAATAATCTCCTTTAATTGCCGCTTCTGCCAGTCACACAATGGACCTTGCCTTCTGTTATCTGACCAGTAGAGCTCGTAATTAGTGCTTAATTATAGTTTATAGAGCTACTTTGGTCTGATAGGAAAAATCTGCTTTGTTACAGTCAATGAAGTATTTAAAGCTATGTCCAGGATTGGGATAGGTTTATTAAACACTTGGGTAAGCAATAATAAACTAACATTGATTGAGCAACTCGATAGCTTTCTTTTATGCACTGGTTTTAGGAAAAAAAAATAAAAAGATCCAGATAGAATTAAAAATAACTTGGCATGGTAATGGAATGTCTCCGCTAAGAACACACGGCTGCCAGTGGGGTCTATCACATTGAATGTAACTCAATCTCAGCTCCAGAAAAGAGCACTTTGCAAAATATGCGGCAGCATCATTGCTATTATCTGAAAAGGAGGAGGGAGAAAGTATTCACTAAGGTCCTTCAGTCTGTTCAGAGCTAAATAAAGAATGATACTGCTGAGCATGGGTGTGTTTCTAGGGGAAGCTGCCAGAACTAATGAAAAAGCACAGAGTTGATTTTCTTTTTAATTTTGCTTCCCTGCTTTCCAACTCTTTCAGGAGAAATTGGAGAATGTCCTGAAATCAGGACTATTTCGAGTTTTACACAGCAAATTCTGATTCAAACACATTTCATCTGCCTGCAGGTGCCCTCACACCTATCAGCTAACTGAGACAATATTATTCTAGGCTTGGTTCCAGTAGGTCTGCCAGGCCACACAGACTGAAATGGGGAAAAGTGAAATAAAATGGCAATTTTTGAGGAACAGAGGAGGGAAAGGATTGTAACATCATTCCTTACTAGTTTTCATGGCAGGCAGTAGCCTGTCTAACCCCATCATTCAACCCTCTATATCAACGCAAAGATTAACAAGAGGTACCTTTCAAAGGACAAAATTATCATTTTTTTCACCAGGTTTTCTGAAGGGAAATTATTTTAAAGATCTGCATAAGAATTCAGGATATTCTCAGTGGGGGGCAGGAGGGGCAAAACTGCTTGTTGAGTGGGTTACATGTATCAAACCCAAACCACCAATTACTTCAGTCATATTAGTTCCTCTCTTGGTAGGGGTGTTTTCCACAGTTCTTTCCTTTCCTCCCGAAAATACATGTTTTCATATCAAGTTATGGTGAGATTCCCCCTTTTTCAGTTTGATGTGGGGCTTTTTTAGCCTTTGCTGGGGGAGGAGAGAGAAAAAGAAAGGGGAAAGAAAAAAATCTGCAAGAACAAAAATCACCAAAGAAGGTTTTTCTAAAGTGACAGCAGCATCCTTCCTTGTTTGGCTGTGGACAGATGGAAGGCCACTGAAATGCGCAGCTTCAGTCTATAGCCTGTTTATTCCTTTCATAAGTTTTATTTCTTTTTCAGGGAGGCTGATTTCCTCATACTTGAAACAAATAGCTAAACAGATGATTTATTCATTACAAGAGGTAGAGCAGTGATTATATTTGACCTTTTTTTAATATACCTGGTTGTGGTTATTTGAACAGACTCGGATTAGAACAGGATTGGACATCTCTGAAAGTTGCATTTGTCCTGGTGCTATTGAGTTTGCTTCTGTCTCTTCCCAACTGATGAAGTCATATTGTTATCAGTGATATATATATAATACCGTAACACGGTATCGCTGTATCTTGGGGAAGTGGAGTTTGCACAGGATGCCTGTGCTGAGCTCATAGATGAATTGCTATTGTCCATTATCATTTATATCTAATATGATCCATTCTACACAGCTCGTCTCTAATCCCCTTGCTTGTTAAGGAGCTTAAAGAGTAAAATCAGTGATTTTGGGGCCTTTTGGAGTTCAAGGTCAAAGTGATTATTTCCTTTTTTTTTTTTCTTTTGAAAGATATGGACCCATCACCATTTCCAAAGTTCAGTTCTTTCCTGGTCCCCTAATTAGAAACTGTACCAAGAGCATATCTGGAGGCTTTTATACATGAGATCAACCCCTTGCCCTGGGACCAATTATGGAAAAATAGCTTTACACATTTCACTGTTTGAATACCCGATGATTGTACATGCTGTCGTGTTCTATAGTGAAGCCACGATAAAAATCATACCATTAGCAATATTGGTCTGTACCATTATCATAGTTTAAAACAAACATACTCACATCAACACATAAGCCCATCAAGCACCCCTTCCACAAATAACATACACTTGCATGCTTGAAGTCACATGCCTTGGAAACTCATAGTAAAATATAATCATAAGTTAAAGTCACTATCAGATTTTCCTCTCTTGAACGCTTCGCACTTTAGCAAAATGCAGGTTTGTGGAAAACCCAGGAAGACAATAAAAAAATAATCTCAGTTGTTGAGTAAAATCACGTATTTCCACAGAAAGTACATGTTTCAATTATTTGTTTAGTTAAAACCTGATCATTCTTAGGTACATATAACCATTCCAAATTCATGCAAACTGCTAGTATAAAAACATGGTTACACAACTAAGAGCTTGAATTACTGCTTTACAATCTTTACAGCTCTGACACATATATTAGGACATATCAGACAGGTAGGTATAGATACACATATGTAGATAGGCGCAAACGCAAGTTGGCAATAAGCATGCGAACCATTATCAGAGCATGTCCCTGTGCGTAAACATAAAGCCTCCTGTAACAAGTGATTGCCTTTCAAATTTAACCAGTGTCTGAATGAGTTAAAAAAAAAAAGGTCAGAGATTAGAAGGGATTGTTTAGGATTCAGGAGAGAGCTTTATGTCCCCCATTTTCAGAGCTGATAAAACATATAATGCGGGAATGTCCCTAAAATGCTCTTATTGCTCCCTCTGCCTATCAGCGCTTTCGTCCAGAGGTTGATGCTCATGCTGCTGATCTGAGCCCTGGTCATTGACCTCCTACTAACCTCTGTAGTAACCCACAGATATTTAAACCAAAGGACACTGTGGAGTTAAGCCTGATCTGGTGAGAGACAGAATCAGTTCCGCAGGGATTGAGCCCATGTCCAAAGTGAGTGGTACAGGAGAAACCCAAGGAGTCCTTTACTAAAAGAGCTCTTCTACGCCATGAGTACTGGAGACCTTTGCAAGGACCCGCTCTATCTAAAAGCATATTAGGAATTCAGATCAGGCAGTACCAGCATTTATCAGACATTTCACTTTTAAGAAAATGCTGCCTAAGCATGACTCCGTAAGTGGCTCCATGCTCTTGAAATGCTGCTGAAAGCCTAATGGAGACGGCTCCATTACTTTCACCAGCCTTGTTCAGTACTTTACCACAGGACAAAACACTTGACTTCTCTCTTTTTTCTTTCTTGAAGTCCATAATGAAGACCAAATACCACTTCTCCCATTAATTAGCATGGCTAGAGAGTCACAGACCCCCTTTGATCCTTTGAACTAGTGCTGATACTCAGAGCCTACTGCATCTAAGCCTCTAAGCCATTCTCAGTATCTATCCTACTCCTTCTCTGCTGTGCACAGCTTAAAGGAAAGGGTTGATACTAGGTCAACAGGGTCAGGGTCTGCTGTAATCCTGAAGGAGAGTTCATGGTAGAGCCTGAGCATATCAAGCCGAAAAAGAATGTTTAGATTACCACTCACACAGATCTTTTCTGAAGTGATTTACCCCTAGGTTTCACAGTTCTCCCGGGGCAGGGCATCCTAAAGGAATATCACAAGTAACAGACTCCACAGCCATATTATTTCCTTAGGATATTACCAAAACAACTCCATCCATGTAAAAGAACTTCAGTGGCACATAAGTGGTCCAAGGGCTCAGTAAAGGGCCAAAAGCATTATGGCAGGTTGGACCTGTAAACAGTCTGATCCGTACATCTGCACTGCCCGAGTTGTTTTTCCTTTCAACAGGAAAACTCTCCCCTCCACCAGCTGCCAGTTCTCCAAAGGCATTTAGTATCATAATGCTAATAAATACCTCTATTCCTGTGCCAAGTCTTACTGAAACTAACCATCAAGTTCAAAACTTATGGGGGAGAGACCGGCAGATGGATGTACAGAGTCAACGATACGTTACTAAATATTAACAGGTTCTTCCCCAATGCCATTTTAGCTTAATTACTCATATCAGCACCTTCTCAACTAAACAGATGAGTTGCATCATGGGCAAAAGATCATGAAATAGGACCCTTGTTGAGGCAATAAGGGGAAATGGGTAAAGGAGTTCATGACCTTCAATTTGAATCAATCCTTACCAGCTTTTTAAATTCAAACAACCATTAAAAGTAATTCCAAACAGATTCTATCTGCCATAATAGTGACTAGCATGCCCAAGAGATGGTATTTAAAGTACCTAGTCACTAAATTTCATAGTGCTTTATAAATCAGTACCAACACTGTGAATTACTTGTGAAAGCAAACTTGTCCTCTTGCAAATTCTGGGACCAATTCTGAGAACATAGATATGTTTCTGTCCACTTACATCAGCCCAGCAGCAAGGTTAACCTAAATGCCTGGAAATATTTAGTTTTATAAACCCCACTGAAAAGTAATCCAGTGAAATTACAAAGGGGAAGTAGCTATCAAGCTACTTGCATTTCATTTCAGAATAAGGGGTGTCTGTTCTTGCCAGTCCCTCTGTGTGAGGACAGAAGAATAAATATATATTCTTACCATGTCAGGAGATGGGAATGGGAGAGGCATTGTGAAGGCAGAAATGGGGAGGTCGGTTGGGATGGATAAAGGAAACAGTCCAGTCAAAGCAACAAATATTCACCCAGCTCATGTCAAAAAAAGAATTTAAGGCTTGTAACATATTGACAAATCCCTCACCAAACCAAACTGCAAGTTGCAACTTGAAAAGCTGAAGCGTGTAAACACTTGCAAAATAGACCCTACAGCCTTGATTCCAGCTCTAAGCCAAGTAGGTTGTTACTACCCTTTGCATGAAGCACAGATAGCTTATTTCTGAGAAATCATCTCCCAGAGCAAAAGCGGAGAGGTTTTTCCCAGCTCTGTAAGGGAAAAATGCCACTTTCAGGCTTCCAACAGGGAAAGGGAATAATAAAGGGGGAAAAAAAAGGGTTTATAAATTATAGAAAGCAAGTTGACAGTGTGTCCTTATAAATATGAAGATTACCTATGCTACCTTCATGAATCTGAAAAGTCACATTTAAAAAAAGTGTTAAAAACTACAGATTCAGCAAACCGAAAAATAATGGGCAGGTTTTGCTGACCAGGGAATAGTCTGCAATTTAGTTCTTTTCTTGTTTAACATTTACTGTATATTTCACCATCCAGAAATATTATTATGTTTACAGGAAAAGCCCCGTTTTTCACAGAAAGGTCCCACTATTGACAATATGAATATCACAGTGAAATACAGTCTGATACCTTGGAATATCCTCTGAATCTATTTAAAGTCCCCAAGGAAAATCCTCTTTTTCTAAAAACAAAGATATTTGTTATGTCAGCCAGTATATATTGACACACAGATATATATGAGTGTGTGAGCCTGTATGAAAGTCACACACATAGTTTCTTGCTTGCAGGGTTACTATTTCTAATAGCTCACCAAATCACAGCATTAGGAATGTTTATGGGTAAAGTGATGGACTGGTCAGTTTAAGAAACACATAAACATGCAAATAAAAGTGTGTCCTTTCTCTTATCCAATGCCTATATACATAGTACATTTTATACTATAAATTATGCTGATCTCAACTGAAGAATCTAGGCACTGCCATTACTAACAGTTAATCCTGTTCTAACCCATAACAAGTGTTCACTTTAGGTTGATAGTTACTGGAGCCTAAGATGTCCCATCTAATAAATGCTTTGAAGCATCAGAAAGTGCCTTAGTCCCAGATTGAAAGTTGCAGGTCAGGATATTTTTCATAAATTTAAAATAGATAAAATGCTCCATTACAAAAAGTCCTTTTGAAACTTGAATGGTAATTAATTTTAGCAACTTTAGTAACAGAAAGACTATATATTTTGATTACGAGCACAAACACTGAAATGGGTCACTTAATGCCTTTAGAACTTCCTTCCTTGCAATACTGAGGAGCGCAGAATTAAATCAAAGCTGGCCTTCTTTAGCTAGAAAGGACTGAGAGTCAGACTACCCTGAAAATTTCCCTTTTTTATCTGCTGAACACAACTTTGGTTTTCTTGGGAATTATTTTTTGAAACACACCAAGTTTTCTCTATTAGTGCTGTATAAATATCATCTCCAGTGCAGAGCCTGGAGGGAGTTCAGGAGTATGACTTAATCAGAATAACTAACATGTATTCAGAAGTTTGGTTTGGAAAGTAGCTGAGAATACTGAATAGATTCAGCCAGCCCTTGTTTGATTAAATAGCTTCGTACTTTACAAGGAAGACAAGTTCTCTTCACCATAAAAAGAATCTTTCCAATCTGACACAGTGCCCACCAGATCTGCATTTGTCTTCAAAGTCCTGTTGAATTTTGGGAGCATGGAAATAAAGAAATGTAAGGGAAAAAAAAAAAAGGATTAATAATTTTGAATTATTGAGCAAGGTTAAAATTTACATTTTCAATTTGGGAGATGAAAAGTTTTCTCTTCAAACGATTTTCTACTGAGGGGAGGGGAAGCAGAAATCACTTTTCCTTAAATAGACCCTTCCTATAGAAGGAAAAATCTACTTTGCTCCCCAAAGTTTGATTTTCTGTCAGGAAAGCTGAAATGATACTTCCTGTAAGCCAACATTGAAAGTTTTTGTCCAGTTTAGATTAAAGTTTGTGAATTAATCCCACTATGCAAAGCTGGAGATAGAACTGCTTTGTATGGATAAACAATGCTAAATGCACAAATGAAGACTACAAACCAGCTGTATCCTAAGGAAATAACCAAGCTCGAACCAAATCTGAAGGATTTTTGAAGTCAATACCATTTTCTTGCCCTGCTTCTAAACCACATAGTGACTCTGGAGATACTCAGTGCAATCACCCTGGCCAGAGCAGTTAGCCCACCATAGTGGCACCAGTCCCAGCGACCTGTGGGTGAATTAAAGACATGGAAAAAACACTGCCCTGGAGGGATGTGACCCAGCAGATTTTCGATCAGTCATACAACTTCCTGATGCAGTGGCCTTGGAGGGGTTTAAGCAGGGTGCAAACGGAGTGCCTCCATTGTGAGCTGCAATTGAAGTTTGTCATTTTATCTCTAAAGCTGTCTTGTGCTTTCCCCTTTTCTCATTTGCGCACCTAACATAGTATTTTCCACAGTGTACATTTCTCTTCTAGTAAACACCTTGACATTTCTAGCCCAGCTTTTACAAAAAAGAAGTATGCAAACATATTACTTCCTTCCAAGAGCAACTTAGTCTCATTTATCCCCCTGAATCATCTTTGGTTACAGCCTGCTTTTACCCCAGCTTCCACGAGCAGATGCAGCAGTCAAACCAGGGATGCTCATTCCATCACACCACTGTGGCTCTCTGCCTGCCCTTCTCCCTTGAGCCCGCCACCACCATGCTGGTAGATGCTCATAGGGCACCCCACCACAATCTGGGACCTCGCTCCTAGTTTAGCAACTCTCTGAATCCTGGTTGTATCAAACCATCTGCTTGTGCTGTGTGAATCCAGAACAAATCCCAGGGGATCAGCAAATGGCTTTTAAAAGTAACCTGATCAGAGAGTTCAGTTTTGCCTGCATTTGTTACACGGCTTGGAAGGTGGCGTGTTTAACGTGGCATGACCGACTGCGGACAGGGTTGCCCCATTGAGCTGTCCTCAGGTGACAGATGCCTGGGGTAGGGACAAAGGGCGTGATCTGGGGGGAAAACTCATGCTTTTCCACCGAAACCCACCCAGACCTTGCTCCTTAACCTCCAGTGATTCAATAGACTTTAATATGGGCAGGGGAAAAGGAGGAGGAAGTCAGGCTCCCAAAACTGATTTCATTCCAGGTAATACTTACACAACAATCTGTTCCTTTCAGAAGGACACAGATTAGGGAAGTATTTGGTCAAGGGGCAGTAGAGGGCACTCCAGGCCAGATCAGGTTAAGTTTTGGTCACTTTATCTTTTCTTGTTGACGTAAATGCTTGAGGCCATGGCCTGGGGTTTTCCTGCAGAAATGTGTTTACAAGCAGGTCAAGGACTTGCAGACAGATAACCATTAGCAAAACAACTTTTCTATTGACAAAAGAGCACAGAATAGTGTTGGCAGATGAATTCTCTTATTTCATTAAAAAGAAAGATAGAAAGAACAACAGAGAAGTTAAATCAAAAGGCTGCACTTCATGTGACTCTCATGACTCCATTTTCCAGCTAGGATTTAAGATCACGGCTTGTCCCCCCATCCACTTCCAAAATGATACTGAGGGCTTATGCCAAGGTGCTGTATTCAGTAATAAATTGAGCTGGGATTTACTACTGGTTAGCAAACATGTGAGGTTTGTTAACATATTTGCTAGCTCCAATTCTGTTTCCAAATGAGTCTCCAGCCTGAGGAAACACTTGGCCTAGGAAGCTTACCTGGTTTCAGGTTTCCTTGCAACCCTCCATCCCCTTCCTACTCCCTTCAGCCCTTAGCAGGTTCACCAAAGGTTTTGGGAACGTTCAGGAACCATTCGAGCAAACCCTGGCCAATTTAGGAGTGCATAAAGCACATGAGAGCTGCAGCTCAAGGGAACCCAAACAGCTCAGGCTCAGTTTTGTCCTGGCTCAAATCCGTGTCTGCTCAAAACCCTCAGAGCTTAAAGTCAATCGATGCCAATGTTTGTAACCAACCAAAATTGCTACCTCTCTACCCAAAAGTACTGTTCTTTGTGCACAGGAAAGGACAGGATTTTAAACAGCCATGAATACAGCAGACAAAGATTTTAACAAAAAGTAGTCAGAAAAAAAAAAGACTCGAGAACCACTGTTATTTGCTACCTGTCAGTCAGGGTTAGGATATAACCAGCGGGGGAAGTGGCTTCTCGGAAAGCCTTGTTCAATCTTACTGGAGGAATTTGTGGTCTATTCTGTATACAGTTTGTGGTATCTGAGTCACGACCTGACTCTAAGACATGCTGGATTTTAAATGGCAAACGCCGTCTCTCTGACAGAGGCCTCGCATTAGTCAGAAACCAAATGTGTGTGCACTGGGGAGAGCTGGGACATTCGATGCCCAAACAATAAAGCAAGCAAAACAAAATGAGCTAAACCAACTGGAATCAGCAGAAGAGGGTTCATGCAATTTATCTGTCTGTACAAGCAGGTTAAAATTCAGCCAACAGTGCAAGCAGCTTCTATATGAGCTTGAGGGAAAGACTGGTGTGTGCCTTTAGGCACACAATCATGCCTGTGGTTTTACACACAATGCAGGAAAAGTGAAGTTATTTTCAAGGACACGCTGGAAACTGGGCAGAAAGTACAGATGGATTAAATCTGAGTTCTCATTAAAATAGTGACTCTCCGTTTGTTTTCTTTTGAGTTCCTTCTTGATCTTCCCTCCCCATCCCTTTTCTCACTCACACACACAACCTGCCTTGACATCGACAAAAGGTCAGGAGGCTATTGCTAACTTTCGCCTGTGGAAGCTGGACGATGTGGCATGTGCAGGCTCAGCATCGAAATGCCACTCAAAACCCCTGCCTTCACCCCAGCCCTCCCTTTTAAAGAGACAGACACTGTGAAATAAGCTATTTTTCAAGGAAGAGCTGCCTTGTTTTCATTAACCAAGACATTAAGTGCTACTCCACTGCAGTAGCATTCGTGCTTTTCCAAAGCCACTTCCCTCCAGCCCCATTAATACTATTAAAAATTCAATAACTTTTTCTATCACCTTTGTTTAAATCATATTCCTTTATGAAGTATAGCTATTAAAAATGCCTGTAAACTCTTCCTATTGAAATGACATTTTAAAAGGCTTGATTTGAACATGGCTATGTCACTTAAAGTGGAAAAGTTTCTGTGAGTTCCCTTCCAAGCTGTTAAAGATTAGCTTGATGTAGATAAGACTATTCCCCAAACTCATTATCCGTCTTCAAAATGCACCTTAAGGACTACTTAATAAAGTCAAGGTTACATGAAGAGTATTTCGGTGAAAACCAGTGAATGACTATTAATAAATCTGCATTACAGATTGGTTATTTTGTCTCTGTCTTTCATCTAAGCAATAGATGATCCTTCTGTTCTTTTTTCCTTTTTTAACAATAAGCATGTGTTGCCTCCTTGTACGGGTCACCAATGAATCAGAGGCAGCAGCAGTAGTAGAGAGCATTTTACCATGATTACAAATTAATGTGATCGACACAAGTAAAATATTTTACAGGGAAGGGTCACCAATTAAACTATAAGGATTCCTGACTGGGCCAAGCTTACATTTAGGAAGAAAATCTTCATGCTGCTTTTTGGATAACAGCATTTTTATTTCTCCTGAAATCTTGTTTCCTATGTATTTCAATGTTATAGGTATGAAATGTTAATCCCATGAGTACCAGCGCCAAAGAGCAGCAAGCTCCTTCAGAAGTGAAACACTACAACTTTTTGAAATACAAATAAATCCTGCCAAATAGTTTTCCTAAAGCCTTATCATCTGTTGTCCATAGCACTTCAGAGCTGCTTTTTTAAGAGTTTTGCCGGTGTTGTAGGGCTCCGCAGTTCCCAGTGCTGAGGACCGTCATAAAGCTTCATCATCAATTGTTTCTGACAGAGCAGATTGGAAAGTTTCTGATGTCTAAGGACTGGAGTCTTATCCTGAAACTGGTTTCATTGATCACACAGCAAAGGGCACTGTTCTGCCCTAGGTTCACATACTGGAACAGTTTTCCCAGAGAGGTGGTGGATGCACCATCCCTGGAGACATTCAGGCTGGATGCAGTTCTGGGCAACCTGATCTAGGTCAAGATGCCCCTGCTCACGGCAGGGGTGTTGGACTAGATGAGCTTTGAAGGTCCCTTCCACCCAAACAATTCTATGAGCTTCCTCCTGCTATGGAGAGGATCAAGCTGCTCCAGAACACACTCATATTTCTCCCTGTTGACATCCTACTCCTCTCTATGGAGAGGATCAAGCTGCTCCAGAGCACACTCGTATTTCTCCCTGTGGACATCAAGGTGAGTAATATGGGACTACTGGAGACAGGGAGGAAAACCTACCCCAGCCAAGCTGGCTGGAAATTTGGACTGAAAATCTGAGGATGAACTCAGCCTACCTTTTAGATTTCTCAGTACCTCTAATGTCTAAGTACTCTTTATTTTTTTAAAACTATTTTTGGTTTCAGCTGAAAGCAGTCAACACAGAAGTTCACAGCTGTGTATGCAGCAAAAGGAACCACACAGATTTTTTGCTAGACTGACTTGCTGGAAATTGTTGATTCACTCTACATGGAAGAGCTCCAAAATACAATCTGTTACCTGTCATTCAGCTATTTCAGAGGAATTTGCATAACACAGATGTGTCCATATTGGCCATGCTCTACCTTGTCCACTAAAGATTAGACTGATTCAAGGCCAGAAAGAAATAAACCCACAAATGTCTGTATATAATCACTAGCTGCTTTATCTTTAAATATTTCCATGAACTCTATGATTGGAAACTATGGAACATGTATTTTTAGAGATGGGACTATATATTTTGCCATCTCATGTACTGGGGCCCCTCAAAAACTTTTGGGTAAATCCACAGGGATTACTGCACACAACTGAAATCCTACTCAAGCCCATGCTCAGGGTTTGCCAGATGGAGAGCAGCTCTTGTCCAATAGTCACATACTTTATTAGTATGATGCTGAACTTGGGCCTCTCAGCAGGGTATTTTGCCTTTATCAGAGTAAATTTAAATACATCCACAATGCCAGCAGAGGCAAGCCTACCTCAGTGTGCATGTACAAGCATAATAATAACAGCAGCAGCCAACAATTACTCTACAAAAGGTTGGATCTGTTTACAAAACACAACAGAGATTTTAACCCTGAATTTAGGTTCTTCGGTTTAGGGGGTTTACACAAAAGTTACGGGAAATCTGGTAATTAGGAGACAGGCCCTTGTGCGTCTCCTTATTTTACTTTCCAGATGAGATCCAATTCACTCTGTGCTTCACCTTTAGGAAAGAAGACTGGGACAGGACCTTGCAGTAATGCTGAGAGCTCATGTCATTGCTGCTTGGGAGAAGAGCTGGGCCACCTGCATTATGCTGAAGGAGAACTCTTTCTTTATTCTTTTTTTCCACAGATAGCAAAAGATTTAGAACAGGTGAGTGGTATCATACAACCTAAACCTTTTATTCTGCATTTCACATCTTCCTGATTTATCTAAAATGCATGCTACATTGAGTGAATTAGGAGGTTGATTGAAAAGTACATTATATACTAGTTACCTGTGAGATGTGCACTTTGGAAGTAAAGGTTTAGGGGCACAGGAAAGGCATATAATAAAGAGTGGTGTACTTTGAAAGGTCTAGGCAATGCTGCAAGAAATGACATTACCTCACAGTTGTCAAGGCTCAGAAGTTTTATTACCAAGGAATTTCACTTTTGCCTCCTGTTCTTAACACATTGACCAGTTCTGGGACTGAGAGGATTTGCTGATCTAATATAGATAGTGATTTCGTAGGTTTGTTCAGATTTATATAGACAGCACCCTGGGATCAGGAATTACATTTAAAATGTAATAAAATGTTCTTGTGCACTTTTACTCACAAATACTGTACTTAAAAAAGTAAACATCAAATAATCTCAGATATCTTTCAAGAAAATGTTGACATAGCTCCAAAAGCTCATACAGATGACTGAATAGTTTTCTGAGTAAACTTAATAAACTCATATTCTTATTCTTTCAGTGTAGCATGAAGTATCACATCATGGGGGAGACAGAAAACTGAGCCATATAATTTAGCAGAAATCTATTTTAAACATATATTTCAATGTATGAAGATGGAATATAGACATTTATGTAGGCATGTTTTTATAGTATTTACAGTCTTAGGATTTAAGAAATGATAGCAGTTAAGTTTCACCCATGTAAATGAATCAAATCCACATTGCTAAAAATATGTCCCTGTACCTAAAGTGAGACCTCAGTCCTTTTCCACTCAGCAGCAATTCTACAATAATTTCAAGGGGCAGGATTTGACCCCCTAATGTGTTCAGAGGACTTTGTGCAAGTTAGGAGTTTTAGCACAATTGCTCCTCTAAGTAGTCAAAATGATTCATCTACATTATCTGTCTTTATTAAACAGTCATTTACCCTAGTGATTCCCACTCAAGGGAATCTTTATTATTCAGACAAGCCCTTACAGTCATAATGACACAAAATATATAGGAATGGTTAATAATACTGTTATTCCTATGTCTGTGGGTAAACATCAGCTGGTAATTTTATATCAACAGACAGGAGCAGAAACAAAAATCTACAGTTTACATAAGCAGGCAACCCATAATAATGTGCCAGAGGTCTGGTGAATACTTTAAAGCAAGACAGACCCCTGGGAGACACCAAATTTGGGTTCTTAATGTATTTTGCCCAGCAACATAAAAGGAAGTCTTTCTTATAAGAATTAATGAGACTGCTGAAGACTGAGCAGAAGTATCATGTAAACTCTACTGAGTCTGTAGCAGTACCAAAGCTGGTGGCATTACTGTTATTATCAACCTAAAATCATTTAAGCACAAAATACTAAAAAGTATATTCTATAGAACCTGCTTATATTCCAGGTTAGAACCTACCCAAATCATTGATGGTGCCAAGGCCACCTCCAGCTGAAGAAGTGCCTTTGCAATCATTTCTCCCTCAAAAAACCGCACATGGACAATGCAGCTTAATAATATTGGTGTGTCTCACGTCAGAACCCAGAATTAAGTCTGAAGAAAGGCCTCAGGGAGGCCTTTTTGTGGTTGGGAATATCTACAACCCTTTGAAATGTTCATAATAATGCCAGTCAGGGCCCCCACTTCTAAGTCAAGGGTAGGTGGAAGAAGGGGGTTTCCAATGTAACATTAGGTTGGAGCATCTTCATAGGATTAGGTGAGCATTTTCACCTCCAAGGCACTTCTAATTTCAGATGTGTTGGATGCTGAGAAGGCTCTTGATCCTTCAACTCTTATTCAGTGGAACAATGTATATTTTTAAAACTTTTACATCACTTTGATGAAGATCTGGTTTGTTAAAGTCTTGAGGGAACAGACTGCACATTTTGTGGGTTTTAATCATCTACTGAGGGACTGAAACTTCATGATTCATGAGGTTTTGTAGACTTCTGTGTTTCTACGCAATTGTTTTTTTAAGAAAAGATAAATTTTATCATCCCTCATAGGCTGCTTCAGATAACAGAGGCCTTGGGGGAGCCTCCAAAGCCACTGTCCTGTATCAAACCAGTGCAAAACACTTCATTTTGAAACTACAGCTGAAGCAGTCCAAAAGTCTGAGCGAAATACTACTAATTTTTCTCTCCTTTAGTTTTCAGATGTTCTGTGCCATCCCCCAGCGTAGTACCTCGGCCATGAGCAGGTGAATTAGAGCTGTAGAATGAACACTGCAAGACTTTATGGAGTATGCTGCTCTTTGATCTCCCTGGTTTCTGCCCATAGATGAACACAGCAAGCTAAGCACAGCAATTAGCAGTAACAACTATTAACAGGCTTCACAATAGACACAAAAGGACACAAGTAGGTGGTTTACAGCAGGGCAGATAAAAACAAAGTGGGTACTTTCTTCACACCACTCCTCCAGCAAGTTTAGGCTAAGGGACAAGAGGTCGAACTGACAAAAATTCCACTTCTAGTAAATAGACCTAAAAAATCCCGTATTGAATTTGTGGGTAGTCCCTGCATCAGACAAAATACATTTGTGTTGTCCTTAACAAAGACACCTATGAACAAAATTTATGGGGATAACTATTCTTGGCTTCAGTGCTGACTTAAGACTGAAGAAATCAACATGGACATCACCATAAACACTTAGATTTCCAAGCGTAAGGAAATTCAAAGGAAAATCAGACACTGACTGCTTTGCAGAAGCATAGTAATTTCTATTGACACTATTGCCCAGGGAGAGGGTGTAAACAACAAAAGCAGTTATATTGCTCCACAACAGTTAACAAGCCCATCCTCTACCCCAACCAGCCCTATGAAAAGCCAGGGAGAATACCTTAAGCCAACCTTCTGCTATCTGGCTCTGGTGCTTAGACCTCAGCAGACCTAAGGACTGAGCTGGGCCATGTGTCTGGAGGTTGTTCCCTGTAGACCATTCAGCTGGGTAGCCCAAAGTGTATCCCATCACATACCGTCCCTTCCCAAACGCTTCCCAACTGCCTGGGAAACAAGAGCGAGGGCACGAGTGTACTGTGTGATAGTTCCATACTGCAACTATGATAGATCACCCTGATTTTTCATGCTGCTTTAACAGTAGAAGCAGCATCCCCCCTGTCCCCTATAAGCCTGTAAATGATGGGGCCACATTTGTTTGGTGCTGTTTTGACAAACAACACATGCTGATTAGCGTACCCCCATCACAGGATAGATTCGCAGACATGGCCTAACAAAATTCATTTTTCAAAACAAATACCAGCCTTTAGAGACAACTCATAAGAGTGTTGCATCAGAGATATCTCCAAAGCTGACATTTTCAAATACACATATTTATACTATATATGTGTGTGTATATATATATATATATATGAATAAGAAGCTGGAAAGGAAAAAAAAGAAGCAATAAATCAGAGAACATCTAAGGATTTTTAGCCATAAGCTATTTCTTAAATCAGGAAGGAAAATATGCATTAATCAGAACATTAGCTCCTGACAGTGCAACAACATCAGGAACACTGCTACTGCACAGAGAGTCATGAATCACTGTAGGCCTACAAAACATTTATATAACTTTAACATCGTCATTGGCTTTGATCAATAATATAACCCATGAAAGATAACAGGTTCATAACTTTCTCCCCCAGTGTGAACTCTGGATGTGTAAAAATCTATAAAAATAACAAAAATAATAATAAATATTTTTTGTCACCCAGCATTATGTCCGAGGGCATCTCAAAGCAGGTTAGAGGCACAGGCTGATTTTCTACAGCCATTACAGAGTACTGTGAAATCAAAGTAGACAAAAAGTTGTGCTGCAAACTCTGGCTGATGATGTATTGAACAATATCTGCTGTGCACGCTGACCATGCCCTTCTACCCATGATGGTGGGTGGGTTCAGAGGAAAGAACAAGATAAAGCAAAGATTTTGGTCAGTAGAACAATCCCTACATGAACATCTGCAGCACACTGAATCTGGAGGAATCCCTAGGATATTTTAGATGTTCAATTTGCTTGCTGCAGTGCTGCTTATCTGGGTTGAGAATCTTCACAGGAGACAACTTTATGAGCATTTACTTTCTTTTCAGCCACTGACTTCAAATGCTTACTCTGAATAAATGGAGAACCAGAACACATAGGTGCATAAAAAATGTTGAGCTATATAATGCCCTCTTTAATGCCCTCCCCTTTTCTTTCCAATTAATAACTCTGGAATTTGTAACTAATCTAACTTGGACCTGGAAAAAGCACTTGGATCATATCCCTTAATGGGTATCTTTAGCATGGTGGAGATAACTGTAAATTATCAAAACGTCTGTTAAGTGAGGAATGGGACCCTGCAGCTGAAAGAGTTTCCATGGCCTTGCTACGTGCCAATGTTTAAGATTGAGTGCTTCGGTGAGATGGGAGTTATATTTAAAACCTCTATATACATTTATATCAACTTAGACTTAAAGAGACGTTTTATCTTTTCCTCTCAGGGAAAAAGTGTCCTTGGATTCGGTTTCATTTAATCACATTTTGTTCCAGCTATTGGTGAAACTTCTTATGGCATTGATTGCTTGAGGTTTGCTTTAATTCCTTCCTTCAAGAGTGAGTCATGCAACGTATTCACTACTAAGACACATTTTTGAGAGCTAGCTGGGGAAGCATGGTGGAAGCAGATATAACAAAAAGCTAGATTTTCCTTCCTTCCCCCCCCCCCCACCTTGTTCTTTCACCGAAACATGGTATATGGTTAAAATCTATTAGGAACCCAGTATGTTGTTGTAACACCCTTTCTTCACATCTAATCTGTAGAACCAGCCATCTGATCCCAATTCTACTATTACTGTAACGGGCATAACATGGATTGCAATCCAGTGTCGGGATAAAGAGCACATAAAACCTTCAGAAGCATTTGTCAAGATTTTTCCTTTATACTTACAGATGTTACAACCAGAGGCACAGAAGCAGAGGACTCTCAACACATATGCTAACAGATACCAAGTGCTAAAATGATTTCTAATATGAAAGCCTATATAATAAAACTGGTATTTCTGTAAACATTTTTCTATGGCACTTTGTCCCCCATAAACTCTCCCTAATGCCCTGTGCTTTTTAATGTTATCTTTATCTTAAAATTTTCAGAATCTGAATCACTAATACAGCTGTTTGACGATGAATAGACCAAATATATCCAAAATTGTATAACAGTTTTGACAAATACTTTTCTTTGTTTGGAAAGGGCTCGCTTTAACTAATCAACACTAGTCAGTATGTGTCTGGAGATGCTAATCACCTAGTATTTTTTCCATTCCCTGATTGGAAGTCTGCAAGTTATTGTAAGGAAGATAAATGTGTGATTATACACATGTTTGAATATTTCTCAGATTAAAAGTTACTCTTGACAAAAATTGTATACGTTCAGTGATTCAAAACCATATGTATAAGTATCCACCGTCTGAATATCCACAATAATTAATGATGTGATCTCTTTATATATGCTAAATAAAAGCTATCACTATCATTCATAAAGATATCTGAAAATTTATTGTTGTTATTACTCAATTGCACTTTCAAAACTATTTCTCTCAATAGGAAAGTGAAAGTCTATAGTAAGCAAATATATATATACACACACCTTATCATACTTAATAGATCTCTGTATCTTAATTGTAATGAAAAGATAAAATAAGAAAAAATAAATCACAGGTATGAGAACACTTTCCCAGCAGCATTAATGTATCAGTTTCTCGACTGTGTAAACTAGTGTAAACCGAGTTAGGTCAACATAACAAAACCAGCTGAGACCTCTGAGCCCTTCTTAGGGAAAAGTACTTACGTTTTCTGCTTAAAACAATTTTACAGCATGACTGTACTCACGTTTTTGGGGGGTTCTGTTTCCTTTTTTGGTCACAGAGAAGTGAGAGTTTAGGAGTAGGATTTTCATTTTGTTTTTAATAATTCACCCCCAAAATTATCCTCAACCATTATTTTTTCCCTCTTAAATAATGAGAAAGCTCTAGCGCTGCATGTCAAAATTCTACTTTTAAAATATTCTGCAGCACAGCAAGGTAGACTTTTGGTATGTTGGCTTATTAAAACATATATATTAATTTGGTTGTTAGTCATATCAGCCTAGAAAATTCACTTAGTTCCTCAGACAGTACAAAAATCAGTGGACCTCAACTGTCCTTAATTACTTTCTCTGAATGTGATAACTCTTCTCAGTGGGTCTGACATCCAGAGAAGCCAATGTACGTCCACACTCTTTAACCCTTTTGGACTAAGATATATACATCATTATTCTCCCTACTCTTTCTTCTGCTTTTCAAAAACAACAGAAAATTAAAATAAATGTTTACAAGCCTTCAATAGATTGTGCAATATTGGCCTATTACTGGCAGGATCAGGATATGAAATCTGAATATATGAATTCAGGTGGGGTTTGTGGTCTCATGCAGTCTCACACTCCACACAGTAAAGGTTTAACTATAGACAGAACTGAATTTTAAAAGATAAGAACTCTCTCTTAAGAAAATGTGGAAGAAAATCTTCAGAGCTAATAGGACACTTGCACTTGATAACTTGATCACTGAACATAATGTTACTGAATTGCAATCTGTTCCTTTGTCTTCCAGAAACTTCCAGAGTCACAGTGAAGTTTCCTGCAGTTTTAAGGTACGGCTGAGTGAGAACTGTGTTTTTTCTCTAAAACAAAATAAAAACCAAGATCAGCTTTGAGAGCCACACTCTCACACACACTCGCTCTCCCGCTCTCTGTTAGGCTTCATTTGATAGCTATGAACTGTGGATAAAGAATAAATATGGCTTTTCAGTGCCCTAGGACTCTCACCTGACTTATTTATGTCTGACCTGGTAGAACACCACTGACCTTGGAAAGTTTAATTGAGGCTGGGATTATATGGCACTGCTTGAGGCCACCTGAATTTAGAGGGTGTGACACACACTTTCTCTCTCTGTTACTGACTCTCTTATCTGCTAGGGGTTGCACATGTGGGTTCACATTCATGCACCCCAAATTGAGCCTAGCACTGGGAAAATACCTGCACTATTGTAAGCCTACAGTGTGCAGTACCATAAGGGAAAAGATTACTAGTGCCAGGTAGAATGCACGAATGCATAAGGGTTGTTTGGATTTCTGTGGGTCTGTTGTCTTTTTTCCTTTCACGGCATGTTTTCTCTGAGATTCGATTTTTACTGTTGACTCTTAACTTTTTATAACCTGATTCTGCCTAAGAACTGAGGGCTTAAAGTGCGGAGGAGAAAGAATTATACTGACACTGATTATTCACTTGTACATATCATGTTTAACATTCTTTAATTAAATTTAATTAAAGCATATGATAAATGCTGATCATTTTCACTCCTTTTTCAAGAAAGTTACAGATGCTTAAAAATCCCCACATTGAAGTTAAATGTAAAGAGAGAGAAGGAAAAAAAAAAAATAAAGGGGGAGTGCAAGAAAAAGATCCATAAGACTGAAAGGTAGAATAAAATGAAATGGCATAGATATCTGTTAGCCAAAGAGTACTATCTTTCCTACTGGAGATTGTCCCTAGATGGATATAAACCACTCTCATCCGGGTTTCTTCAAGGCAGAGGCCAACATATACGTCATATTATGCATGGAGTCTTTTTATGGCACAGAATATTGTCCACTGGAGACCGAGCAGACACCACTAAGCAAACCTCACCTAAGGCCACAGGCAAGCATCAAGCCCAAAGGGGATTCCTCTCCCATGAAAAGCACTGTCTCTTTTCCAGTCTGTAATGTATATTTTGCCCTGTCATTTAAAGTTCATCAGTGCCAAAGCCCTGAGACAGCCCGGCTTGAGCCAAACAGGTAGATGCAAACAGTGAACTGCTGGAAAGGTTAAAATATTCCTGGATGGAAAGAGTCCAAAACCTCCTCGGAAATAAAACAACTCCATGATGCTTTCAAGGCCAAAATTATCCATTCTATGCCTTATTTCCAATGTGCCGCCAGACTGAAAGTGTGACCGTTTTCTGTTTGTAGGTGTCATAGGAAATGAAATGAGGAGAGAGTTGCTGTTAAGAGCAACTGCAATTCCCCTACCTCTCTCCAGCAGACTATGCCATGAATAAGGATATCTTTTATTATTTTTATAGTTCTATGCAGTGATGTAGAGCTTACCCGAGTCCTGAGCAAGGTGATACCAAGATCTAGACACATTAAAATCCTGGATGAGCTGTCAATTAAATATATGCTCTTTACAATTCTTGGTCTGATTCCCAGTGTCTACATTATTAAATCCACAAACATTGCCAGCTAGGGATAATTGCATCTGTACAGGAAAATATCCAAGATGGGTGAAGAAAGCACCACAGTAAAGCTATCTGCTGCTGTCTCTCATCATCAGTGACGTCCTGCAGATGCTGCAGACAAACTGTATTTTTGGAGGTCTCTAATGAACGAAAGGGATTTTAGAATGAATAAAGGACCTCAAGAGGAAATTCTGCTTTTTCCTCTCTTTTTTACCAATCCCTCTCTTCCCACTTGGTGAAGCAGCAGCCCTTTCCAACAGCCAAGAATAACACCAGTCCATGTAGCTGAACTGTTTCAACAGAGCTATGCTGTGCTCCACAAACCAATTCAATACGCTGCGCTGCTGCCATCCGACAGCCTAGCTCTGAACATCTGGTAAGCTGAATACTCACTCAAAACCAGACATTGCCACTACTGATCACAGTAACATTTACACTGATTTTAACTCAATTTCCATCCAATTCAACAGCCTTTATCGTGCTCTCAGAACTGACGGTCAAGATTTCAGGATTCAGTGACTTACTAATTCTACAGGTAAGTCCCTAAGCAGGCCAGTAAGGCTGTCCCACAAGTGTATAATTAAGTCTATAAATTAAATATATATAAAGATTCTCATCAGTAATCTGGACCTGACAGACTTTCAGTATAAACTGTCCTCCATTTATGTATTATAAATGGGAAAACAGCACTAATACAGATACACTTCTGAAGCACTAGAGACAATAACAAAAAAAAACAGTGTAAGAAAAAAAAGGAAAAAAAAAAAGATTTTTTTCTGTGATCCTTATTTATTACATTTTTAATAGAAAGTCAGTGGAGGTCTTATCTGATGTCATTTGGTTTAGGTTCCATGGTATTTTTTGTATTTGACCAAATTCCCTTATCTTCTCATTGCTTGCGTTCTGCTCTGCCAGCATCCAGCAAACTGATATACTTATCTTCAATTTTATAATAAAGTTTTAGCTTCCACAGGATAAAAAAAAAAAAAAAATGGGGAAAGGAAAATTGTGTCCAAGATACTAAACATATCAGGCATGTGCGAGTGTCAAGGAATCCAGCAGTTAACCTTCTTCTTACCACAGAAGCTTTAATTGTTAAAGACATTTAACTCACAGACTCATGACTGTCTTTTATGCAAATTCTTAGTTATTGCTATTTATATGGTCAAATTAAGAAAACTGTTATGATCTCAGGCACTATGCAGTGAATATTTTGGAGCAAGGTTGGTGATCATTAGTTTTCTGTGATTGCGGTTAATAACCAAAGGTGAAAAGATAATTAGAAGTGACAATTCTGAGGCAGGGAAAATAAACCAAGGACTAATGAGCAAGTTATTGTGCAAGTGTCCATCTTCTCTTTAGAGCTTTATTCCCCACTCTGTCATGACATTTTTTCCTTCTCTTTCTTCATTAGGTTTCACACTCGCTATGTCTCTTCCCTATCTCCTCACCACTCATTGTCTCCAAAGTTCTACCAAAAATGACCTGAAAATCAACATAAACATAAAAGCCATCTCCTGACTTACCCTGCTTGTCCATTTACTCTGCTTATCGCTTGTTACATGTGACCTACCTTAATTTGCTGCGAGGATGTCCTTTCTTGCTTATACTCCTTCCTCAGAGGTCCCATCTTAAGAAGAGTCTCTTTCCTCTCTGTAGAAGCCAAGATCTGACTTGCAAAGCAAACCAAACTCTTTCAGTCATCCATTTGCTTGTCCAGCTTATAACCAAGGCACATTTGCTAAGTGTTGAGGATGAAAACATAACACTTTTTGCTGTTTTTGCTATAATTAAACAAAAGAAAATAGTGTAGAAATCAAAGCTAAAAGACCAACAGTACCAAAGAGAACAGAGAATGAGAATATAAGTCAGGATCTAGGTTCCCAGCTGAAATAAATCAGTCTCATCAGTGACAGTGGAGCAACACCAATTCAAAACATCTGAGTATCTGGCCCAAGGTGAGCTTTATTTTGCTTTGATAAAAAAAAACAAAACAACATACCATATCAATAAAACTGGAAAACAAAGAACATTGCCCTAGTACGTCAAGCTGGGCTGGGTCTGAAGAAAGGGAGCTAACTGGCTTATTATATAGATGTTATACTTTGACAAAATGTGACAACTACACCTTTTCATTTCCCCAGTGGCCTCCAGGAGACTTAAGATTTAGTATCCTATAGAACACTTTAAGCTTGAGAAACTTCTTCTTATGGTTTCTTATGAGTCCTGGAGGCTGTGAAAGAGATTACAATGCTTTATATTAACTTCTCTCAGCTTGTGAGAGATAAGCTAGTGGACTGATACCAAAGTCTCCCCCCTTTTCACTGATCTGCAGAAGTGGTACATCTGAAACTACAAGTTCTTCCCCTCCAAGTCAGAAAACGAGCCATTTGCAACAGCAGCTCCACAGTTTTTCATAGCCCTGCCAAGTTCCAGGCCAAAAGTGTCAGCATTGCCACGGCTTCTGATCTTGTGCAGCCATCAGTTGAAAATGTGCAATTTCCATGCACATCTATTCTGGGCTCTGTGCAATTGCAATCCCCAGGATAGCCAAGGCATGGTGAGATGAAGTCTGCTTACTCTGTTTTGAAGTCAGGTTACTGAAAAATAAGAAATAAAAAGAAGTGAATAGTAAGAACCAAAAAGAAAACAAACAATTCTTGCATGTATTCCATCCTTCTTTTTTTCCCACCTGACAGGGTCTGATAAAATCCATTGGAAAATTTTGTTGTGGAGTAGTGGATGAAAGAATAAGCTTCTACGTCAGGAGTTTTGAAGGCTTGTATTACCTGCACATCATTCAGCTGTTCTCAGAGTAAAGTGCATGCAATTTTTGCTAGCTGAGCACACAGTATAAACAGAGCCAGCTCTCCCCAACGTTCCACAGATGGAGATCCACAGAGAAGACAATTTGTTGTGTGTCATCTAAGCAAGGGAGGTTGTGGCTGAGTTACACACTCATGTGCTCCGTTTCTCATGTCTATATGTCAAAGGTTAGTTCTGACATATTTGTATTCCTTGTGATGACATTTCTTAAAACCATGCAGTTCTGGGAAACAGAAAATTGACCAAATGCTCTTACTCAGTTCAATGAATGACCACAACGTCTGTTCTTCCCAAGATTCTTAAAGCAGCACAAAACTGGAGAGAGCTGGGCCCACTTTAGCTCCTGGTTAAACAAGTTTCTGAGACATGTTATATCCTACAGTCAAGACAAAATAGGGACATCTGTCCCTATGCAGCAAAATCCCCAAAGGACTAATCACCACTGTCTATTGTTAACTCCAAAAATCCCACTTTTGGTAAACTCTCCTCCATAAACTGGGAGTTTCATACTTTGCACATGTGGGAAAATTTAGCTCAGGGAGGTGTCTTATGCCCCATTCCTTGAAATCAGAGTCTTTTAGGCTGAGAATTTCCTTTTTAAGGGAGTGGGAAATGGCTGAGAAACACATTGAGCTGAAAGACCACAGGAGAAACACAGCACTGTGGAAGTATTAAAAAGAATTCAGAGGAAGCCCTGGGCCACGAGCCGGTCCTCCTGTCCTCTTTGGAGAAAGTGTTCTAAAGAAATAGGGCAAACAAGGGATTTTTTTCATTATGTTACTTCTAAGTGTGTTTACAGTGTGTCTTACCTGGAGGAATATGTATCTGGGTCAGCGTAGATCTAGGTTGCTTCTTATCTAGGGCTTATGGACTGTTTATATTCTGCAGCAGAACCTCTACCATGCAAATGGACAAGGTTATTTCTAAGTTTTTCCTACGGTGGGAAACCCCTTTTTCTCATGCCATGTAGACAAATTTAAGAATTTTAGCTATGTGCATCCACAGCTAAAGATGAGATCAAAGACCTCTTTTTTAATGCCCAGCACAGGAAGTCAACTTAGAAGACTGCAGACTGAAATTCACAGGGATCTTCAGTACAAAACACTTCCGTACAGCGCTGTCAGCTTAAACATTAAGACCCTTGTTAACATCTTACATGACCAGTTGGGCTGAAATCAAGCCAAAATCTTTTAGAAGTTCAAGTAGCTTCCCCCCACCACCACCACCCTCCCATTTTTATATTTCTTTGAGCATCTGAAATTTTTCAGTCCAGGCAAATGGTTCCATTTGAAATATTGCAAGAGATCTCTGGTTCCTGTGAGGCTTTGAAAAGGGTTTTGCATCTGCAGTACATTCACCCAGGCAAGCCTCGGATAAGCTTCCCAATTTGAATGTCTACCAGCTTATCACAAATACATCTCTTTACACTCAGACCTTTGTATGTGGAAACAAGAAAGACAAACTCACAGATAAAACAAAACTATGTACATATACACACACACGTAGTTACTTACATGTAGTTAGATATAAATTTAGCATACATCATTCAGACAAATGACAATAGAGACATAAATCTTGTCTGCAAATTTTCATTACATTAAAAAAAAAAAAAAGGAGCATTTGTATTTGAGTCCCTTTGCTTTTCAGTTACTATCAGACCTTGGGTAACGTTACTGCGTATGTGTGTGTGTGTGTGCGAACACGTGTATACATCTATGTACATGTGTCTATACATAGATGTGCACTTCTGCATTTCTCACTTCAGCCTTATTTGGGTCAGATATATTTTTTCTGCTTATTTACCACTTCCCCTAACTTGGTGTCTTTTCCCCTCAGCCCACTAGGTACTTCAGTTTCAATTGTACAAGAGGCACAATTTGGGTTACAGTGTTAAGAGATTCTAAACAATACATTTAATGCCACTAGGGGCCTGTAACAACATCCCGAAGCAACAGGCTATCTTTCCCTAGGTTTAAAAATTAAGATTCACTGGAGTATGAAGGTCAATGGGAGACTCGGGAAAGGGCAAACGGTCTGGTATGATTACACTATGTCTGAACCAAGCTGGCTTTCCCAACAAAAATGTGTCAAGTAATACAGACAACTCATAGATATGAATTTCTTCTCTGTGTTTCTGCCAGTGCTATATTTGAAGAATCGTGCCAAAGAGTTTAGTCCCAAACCTTGTGTTTTGTATTAAATAACAGGATTTAATAAGAACTGTTTATATTTTCATTACATCAGAAAAATGTAATAATAAACCTATGGAAAGATTCCTCTTTCCCAAGCTCAAATTTTAACATATCCTGAAACACATAAACTGAACCACAATTGTTATTGAATGACAACCAGCAAAAAAAGTCACATCTGCACCTCCTCTTTGCCTTTCTCTAGGACTCTGCATCCAGCCTGTAGCCCCTTCCTTGATGACCTTTTTTCCCAGGACAGTTCAACAGCACACAGAGGACCAGATGAGCTAGCAGTAGGCATTTCTGTATATCTCCCTTGACCAGTGAACATCCTTGGACTAATGAAACCAGGACACCTAGAAGAGGTGACCAAAAGAGAGACCATAATGCAACCTGCTTTATACTGCAACATACTGCAACAGTATGCTCCTGACTACTCTCTTTCATGGGACATCCCTACTCCTGAATCTTGTGGTTGTGTACAGCAGGGGTAAGCAATAGCTCCAGTACTGAGAGATGCTAACCCCACAGATACCACTCTGTACAGTCAAACAAAAACTTCCTGGAGGCACCAGACCTATTACAAGGACGCAGTAAATCCAGCTGTATGCTGCCGCAGTGAAGATGCTAAATGGCCTGCTCACCCAATAGTTAGGAGCAATTGGGAGATAAAATGACTAATTTAGGCTTTGGTCCAGTGTAACAAAAGTAGATCAACACACATGATTATAAGCAATTAAAGGTCAGATCCATTGAACTCAAAGATACAAAGGAAGGTTTTGACTGATGAAGAGTGACAGCTTCTTTTGGGACATCTGATGAGTTGACTGTCCCAGATGCCCATCCTACCCCTCCTTCCACAGCTATGAGAGCTATGGAGTCAGCCAGCTCCTGAACAACGTACAGTTTGAACACTGTTTGAAAACCAGATGAAATTGGTGATTTAAAATGCTATGCATAAATGTATGCAGCATGCATAAAATGGTATGCTGCAAACGATGGTGTGTCAGGTCCAACTGACAAGCAGTATAGATACCTTTGCATCAGCAGCAGTGATGAAGGCAGCAGCCCCATCAGATGTCCCAAGAAAAGCCATTTTGTCAATCAAAGCCTTTGTAACAGATCTACACATGAACATTTCAGCTTGTGAAATTCACTTTTCTTGAGAGATATGACAAGACCTCCAAATTCATGCAGACTTACTTCAAAATATGGCCAGATGGGGTGTAAGAGGGATCTATCTGTTGCACTGACCCCTGTGCAGAATTGCAGTCTAAGGGTCCTATCCTCTACAAGAGAGATCTGGGCAGAGATAACACATTACCCAAAACCATCTGAACATCCTGCAGATTCTTTCTGCAAATGACTAGAAGTTAAAGTAAAACAATAAAAATAGTTCATTCCCACTCTTTCATTGTTTACTCTTCACTGGACATACCACAATAGAAATAAGGGATTGGGGAAAAAAAAGACATTTATGTTAGCAAAAAGAACAGTTCTATCATAATATTAGCCACATATGGTCCAGTGTTAGTTACCAGACCTTGAAAACCAGGAAAAAAAGGCATTAATAGGAAGGTTAACACAGTTCTGGCTGAGTGGGGAAATGAGAAGGCCAAACGTACATTAGTCAAAGAAAGAAAAATAATATCCCAGAAAATGAATAAGAGATAACTATCCTCCGAATAATACTATATAAATACATTTGCTGTAGGTCACATAAAAGATTCATGGCACACACATGTACAGGTCAAATTACCTTTAAATATTAAATTTCTTTCCAGCGGGGAAGAATTTCAGATTTATGCTGTTTTCATAAAGAAAAAGGATGCACCCCATGCATTATTATTTGCTGACAAATGATAGCTTCTGGGTTTGCCTGCGAGATATAGGTTAGAAACTGTCTTTTTCATGATTAAAAGAAGGAAAAGAGTGAATCATCATGAAATTCATTTCTTACCCAAGGAGTTTCTGCTTTCTTTTGGCTCATTAAATCAATATTTTCTTACTGTGGAACTATAGAAGTTAGCATTGGAGAACACCTATTAGGTCACTTAAAGTAGTCCATTTCCCTGCTAATGTAGTATTTTTCCCCCTGCAGCATATTTGGGTGGCCTAGCTTTAAAAGATTCAGCAACAGGGTTACATTGTTCCCTGGAGACATGATTCCGCACACACCTCAGTGTTCAGACATTTTCATATTAGCAGGTCTAAGCAGGAATAACAGAACCACAAAAACTTATGATGAAAATAAGGTATGAGCTCAAAGCTCAGCATGCAACGACACAGAGTGGTAAATCTATCAAACAACTGGTAACAAACCATTACTACTGAATTTATGGTTCCAGTTTGGCCTTTATCAGTTGAAAACAAATGTGTTATTATCTTTTGGCTCTTTGATGGTGCCTGTGGAATGAGCTGTGACTCTTCCAGATGGATAGATGTTCAAAGCCTGCAACCAGCTTCTCACGGATCACCCTGAAAACTGAACTCAACTCTTGATTACAGTCAAGCAACTCATTCATTTAAAATACGTCTAAAGGCCCAGTACAAGCTCATACTAAAAATATCTTCCAAGCACATTATAATATCTATCTCAAAATACTCTGAGTGCCTTTAATAATGCCCAGATAAAGATTTATAAACAGTCTTAATTGTGTTGTGATTCTTCATCTAATCTAAGAGAAACTGGGTTTCATTCCAGACAAGCTTAACCACCCTTCACTTTCAGTGCAGTTCAGAGTGACAGCAAAACCAGGGGGAACACCAGAAGGTGCTGCCAGGTTACGTTCAGGATGGAGCAGGAGATAAGTGGTAATACTGAGTTCCAGAAGAGATTAACCGTTTGTCTCTGGTTCTAATGGCATCTACTTAGAAAAAGAAGAAAAACATCACTGCCATTTTTTTCTCTACCTACAGAGTTTAAGAGACTTTTTTGCTTTCCACATGTACTCAAAGTAATTGCATGGACCTGTTCACTTTTAGAGCTCTGAGTCATAGGGCTCTTGTGGATTTAGCAACAGTGAACTCCATCATTCCCCATCCTCCCTGCAGTAGTTTGAACTAATATTTCTGACTGCAAAGTGGCTGAGGAGGTACCTCCTGCCACCCCTGCAGTAACCTCTGGCAAAGAGGCAGTAACCTCCGGCAGCCCGGACCACCCGAGTTTGTGAGTCAGAGCCTCCAGGCTATGAACTCCCAAGCAGGGAGGCAAAGTTCAAGGCAGAACATATTGCACAGAGGAAGCTGTCTCCATGAGCTGCTCGTTGGAAAGTACAGCACATTTTGTCTTCATTCATTCAGGGGTAAATACGGAACCAAGGCTAAGTCACTTCAAGGGTCTTCTGTCACGCCTTGGCTGTTTGCATGTAAAACTTGGTCCTGCAGGAAAATCCCACAGTCACATTATTGACTCGTCTCCCTCGCTGCCTCTCTGGCAGGGTCTGCTGGAAAACTCTTCCCCAAGCTTTATGCTATGTACCAAAACCTCTTCCTGGTGAGGGGTTTCGTGGGGTCTTTGGGCACTGATGTGCAGCTAGAGCAAATTAGGTCCGGTCTTCCAAGGTAAGAGCCTCCTGTGGCTCACCAGTCTTGGTGGCCACACTCTGCAGAAGGCAATACCAATTCAACCAGCATTATTTCCTTAGGATTATTTTTAGTCATGGGATGTCCATCATTTGCAATTAAAACCCTGTTGAGACTTCTTGAATAGGGCTTTTTATATTGATTTAAATCAACATAAATAATAAATACAATGAAGTATACCACTTCAGCCAGGAATTGTCAGACATGGGAGCTTAAAATTCACAGCCCTCAAGTCTTCATTAGACAAATAAAACTCAGTGGGTGGAGAGACCCATGGAAGGCAAATACAAAAGAGGCATGTTACACACTGGTGCAAATTTGTTTTCCTTTCACTGCAAGTGAACGCTCAGGGGAAAATGTTTGCAGCGTGAGCCCAGCTCTAATTTCAGTAATCCCCACAGCTTCTTCTGAGGGCAGGAAAGCCATTCTTTCCATTCATGGCGTTGACTTTTTGTTGCCTCCATGCTCCGACCGCTCCTGCAGACCATCTGGCAGAAGTGAACTGGCTAACCTCATTTTCCAAAGTGCACACCTCACCCCATTGCTCCAGCCACTGTCCCTCTGCCTAAGGACACAGGCACAGGAGATTTTCTTTTTCTTTTCTCTTCCTTTTCTTTTCTTAGTGTTGAGGCTTTAAGAGGGATAGTGTCCGTCTTTCCTACAGCAGCCCCTTGATCTCAGTGTGTTCTCTTTTCCCTTTCTTTACTCCCACCTCTCTCCCTGCCTGCTTTGTGTTTTATCTCTGCCTGTAAAGTTGTGTGATTATGGATAGAGAAGTCACCACACAAACAGGATAGAATTCACCACAATGGCTGTTTTGTTCATATACATTTCACTGTCTGTCTCTTGTCGGAGTGTGGCTATCATCTTCTACTAACAATATCCCTGGGTAAATGATAAAGTCAACTCTGGAGTAAAGCTAGACGTTTTATCAGCATGTTCAAACTATCCCCTTACAGCTCTGTACTTGCCAACTGCACATCCTTTTCCTACACAAAGACTCAATGCACATTAAAAAGGCACTTATTGAAGCTGGTGTTTGTTTGCAGAGAGGGTGTGGATCCTGCTCACTGTGGCAGGCACTCTCCATGTTTTTTCTCTCATCACCCAGAGACAACTGGGTGATGCAGTTATGCTCTCTGACAAGCTCTTGGCTCAAGTTCGAGGTTACTTTGCTTCTTGCCAGGTCATTCTTCTTCATTCCTCTGCTGATGCTAACTGATGGATTTCCCCTACGCTGACGAAGGAGTTGATCTAATGCCTTGCTGCAGGAGAAAAGTCACCGCAGACAAAAGATAAAAGATAGGAAGCTCTGAGATCTGTGTTGGCTGGTATCCTGAAGCCACAAGAAATTGATAACAGGAGACCTTAATATACTATCCATACGTCAAAAGGCAAGAGAATGATAAACCTCCAAAAGTCTTTCTCACTCTCAAATTTGGCGATCAGATTAATGCTGTGAAACATCTCCTAATAAAACTATTGCATCCACATTTTGCCAGGCAAGGATTAGCAGCCATCTGTATTGATAAAGTTTGACCTGTAAGACAAAGTAAAGCTGTGAAGCAAAGGTGATTCTTAAATTCATTTATTTCTCTCTATAACATAAACAGCAGTTAAGGTTAGTGGTTTTGGATGTGAGTGCTATGCTTTGCCTGGAAATGCTCGTACGATATTTGCCTCTCTGACGTTGGGATCTGAGCGGATTTCTCACAAATTTAATTCTTTTTCGAGTACGGTATCCCTTTCTCTCCACGCTTTTCCTTGTGTCTGTTGAAAATAAAGAGCCTTTGCAGAAGAACTGCTCTGTCTTCAGAGTTTATATAGCAGTTAGTGCAATAGGACCCTAATCCTGGCCGGATGTTTAAGAGATTAGGAAGAGGAGGAGGATGCCTGTTTATACAGAAGGCTTTCTCTTGTTAGTCAAATAAAGAGAAATTTTCCTATTGGTTTAATTCTTAAATGTTTTGACCTCTTACACTTGGATTAAATTTGGCCTTTTGTTCTACTGCAGAATAAGACAGTGTGAGAAGAGATGAGCTAACTACCTAATTTAGTTTCATAGGGGTTAACGCAAAGGTTTGCATTGCTCAGTTTCCAGCTTCCTACATCCCGAGCTAATTCCACTTCAAGCCCAATGGGAGCTTAGCACCTGAATGGACATAATGTCTTAGAAGTCAAATAAATAAGAAGAAAAGGATGAAAGATTGAATTTAAAAGGAATGAAAAACATTTTTCCTTGTCTGAGGATGTGAACCCTTCCAGTTCTGCCTGAACTTAATATTATTGAGGAGAAAAAGACTGCACTATAATGACTGCTTATCTCTTTCTTTTCTCTATTTCCCTTGAACAACGGTTGGGAGTTTTCATTTCCTATGTCATTTATAATGTGCTGAGTTTTGTATTTTTGTTTTTGTTTGGCACGTGTGTTGTGAAAAGAGGGACTGTTATAGATTACATCACTCTTCTTCACCCCAACCAGCATTAATGATAAAGTCACCATTTCTGCTTGTACTGCAGCAGGCTCTGATCAGGAATGGATGACTTGCGCAACTATATACAAATTATAAAGCTCTTTAACACTTGGTGACTGATCCAAATCCACTACCTACTAACAGTAAGCTTAGGCAAAATAATGTCTCTAATTTGAAGGCATACACACAGTGAGAAACTGCTTCTTAAAATGTCCGCTTTCTGGTAATTTCAGCAGAAAAAACAAGCCATTAAAATGGTCTTTCTAGGTCAGGGTTATGGCACATTGGCACACATATGTGTTGGATGTGCTTGGCAGTACCTGCCCTGTTCTGTTCAGTATGTAAGAATGTCCATCTGGAATTGTAGAAGTTACCACAATTTTTCTTTTTTTTCCATTCTGGTCCTAATCCAATTCCCAAATCCAATTCCCATCAATTCCCTGGGAGTAACCAGAATGATGAACTTTCCCCAGATTTGTCCCAGTGAAAACTTGTATTCCTCATTTAACTTTTTATCCTCAAGCCAAACCAGCTCTTGTCTAAATTGCTGCAGTTTGTAATAGTAACATTTATAAAACCTTTTTCTCCCACATCATCTTTCTAACACATATAAAAAATGCTGTACCGTAATTGACTGACTGTCCCAGGTCATTCCTCCTGGGGACATTAGAAAAAGTTTAGATTTAAGATCTATACTGAAGTGTTGCCATCAAAGCAGCATAAAAGGTTTCTGCAATGTTAGATGCTGTTCTGCCTCTGCCTTGACTAACAAGTGGCTTTAAGACTGCTAAGCAGCTGAACACATCTGGCTTCAGTCACCTAAGCTTGCAGGTCACTGGATTGCTCTTTCTGTTGTCTTTTGCCATAAGGATTTTTCCCAACTAGATCGAAAGCTTTTAAGTAGTTGTATGTTTGTGCCAAACACTAATTGAATGAAAGGGAAAGATGTGAGCCAGATGCAACAGGCTAAATTCCCTCTTGAAGTTAATGGAGTTGCTTCAGATTTAAACCAATGTATCTCTGATGAGGATCTGGCCTAGACGTTCAGTTCCAAGAAACAGCAAGACATATTGAAAAATTGATACAACCTTGTCTGAGAAAGAGCAGAAGAATCTAAGAAAAATGTGATATACAGATCAATTAACTTTTGATTAAAGATGCCTATTTCCTGTTACAAGCAGCACCATGTACTCCTCAATTCTTCAAACGAGTGGAGGATTTTGCAGAAGTCAATTTATCTATTTTGTTGGACATACTTTGCCTGAGCATCTTTTATCTGCTTTTTCATGTCAGAAGACTGACTATTTTGCACCTGCATAGCAGCTTATGAAACAATGTTTATCGGGTATCTTCACTATCAGTAGGTACATGAATCACTTCTTTAAGATACATCCCATTGGAAGGCAGCATTCAGAAACAGTGACGGCTCAGTGGTAGAAAGAAGAAAATATGTGGAGTTTTAATATTTAAGATACTTCCTCGACATTATGATCTAAGTTAAAGAAATGATCTTCTCCATGGTAGTTGCTATTTTCCTACGGAGTTCCCAAATTAATGGGGAAGCCCATTTGAACGCATAACATAATTTTGTCACTAAAAATGTAAAAACCTATGGATTTGAGCAGGAAGATGTCTTATGCTTAGGAAGTACTACTATTTTATGTTTCTTTTCCTACTTCAAAGCAGTTTTAACGTGAACTGAAATTTCAAAACAAACTTTTATTAAGAGTCAAAACAAAACATTTCATCTGCGTAATATCAGGGTATTCATGCCCACAGTGACCTTTTAAACTTGAAAGAATTGCACAATAAATACTGACTTTTCTTTCACAAAAGTCACTTGAAATGAAAAAATAAATCTATGCTTCGGTATAGACACATGATATTTCAACATTACTGAAAAACTTTATTGCACTCTTTCACAAAATCAAATGTCATTGAAGCTGACGTTTTGCTCTGAAATAGATTATTTTGTTAAAAGCTGCATTTTGACTCAGGAATTGTTCAACAAAATTTATAGCTGGCTTGAAATTGGGCTTTCTCCTTTTGAGAAAAGTGGAAGTCAAGGTGCTGGTTAAAAACCTGACCACCCATGAGAGGTTTGCTGTTGGCTTCAATACAGCCTGGATTTCCCCCACGGAATTCAACGGCGTCATGAAATTTAGAAGTACTGGCTCCACACTATTCAATGGCAGCAAGAGATTAAAGAGGAGTTACACAGGATGGTGATAGTAGAATGTAATGTATATGGTTCAGATTTAGTATGTATCACAGAATAGGCCACAGAGGTGAAAGGGCAGCTGGGCAGGAATTCCAGCTGAACTAGCTCACTTGTCCCTAATCCCTGCTATCTGATGAACTGCCCTGGCAAGGACCACAGTAGTACAAAAATTATGCCAGTGTTCCTGTGTCAAAGGTGACGGAAAGCTAAAAATCACTTTGCATCAGATGGCTGTAAAAGATTTCCAAAGTTTGTCCTGGATCAGTTTCCCCAGCCATTGAAGAAACAAAAGTAGAGCTCCCCATCAGCACGTATCAGCACTCATTCCTGTATATCATTTCCTAAAGGCTTCAGCTCAGAGACTCGTTTTGTCCATCAGCTTGGCTCAGAGGTGTGTCAACAGGGGAATACGAAGAGACCAGACTTAAAAACACTGTCTGAATTGGAAAACAATCCCGGGAATGGAGAGGAGGACAGAAAAGAAAAAACCCAAACCACTCACCAAAACAACCCAGAAAAGCAAATCACTTTACATTTATGAGAATAAACCAGGCTGCTCTGGTCTGACAGGGCATACCTGTAGGGCTACATACAGACTTTGATTAGCACTTAAATGTAAACAAAAAGAATCCATTTGCATTTTCTTTTCTGTGGCCAAACATAAAGTGCTATGATTGCCATTAAGGGTCATTGCTATCTTAACACCATACCTTAGACAGTTTGTGCCCATTGTTTGCTTGCTGCCTCTCAGAACTGCAGAACATCTCAGGCTGCAGGCATTTTTTCCCTGATGTTGTCTTTGTCCTGTTTTAATGCCATTTTCTGAGATGTGTTTATTGCAAAAAGCACATCCCAGAAATTTCTTTTTCTAGACCTGAAAACTGTCCTCCATGAGAGCACGTCACTCACCACCTCCTCATGCAGACTTATTTAAGTGCTGAGAGCCTCATCTCATATATGCATACTTACTCAAGTTCTGGGGTGACCAGGCTCATAAAGCTTCTTTTGACCTTAATGGAGTGTAACCTGGGCACCATCTTGGCATCCACTTATGCCATAATCAACATTTAAATTAGTAAATTCTTTACTGATACATGGCTTCCCTCCCCCTTTTTCTCCTTTGTCTCTTTTTTTACAGTTCCAGGGAAAGGGAAACAAACCACAAGCATTCATTAAGCAAACAGCTGTGGACTGGAAGAGATCAGAAGTGCAGTCTGGAAACCATGTGTGCTTCTTGCGTTACGATAATTAGGAAATGATGATCAGCACAGGTATGGAAGCACAATAGTCATAGGTATAGAATGTATCCAAATCCTACTCAGTATAATAGATCCACTCTGAAATCTACTTGATCACTGCAGAGCTGGTTTGCAGCCCAGAGAGCATAAACATGCAGCATGTGAAAGTACTCAAGTGCTGACAGAGTCCCCTCCCCTCAGAAATATGTTTATATAGAACATAATGCAAACGTCAATTAAAAAGATTGTGTTTAGCTGCCACATTTTATTTTCTTCTCAACCTGTGATGTAATCTGTTCATCTGTTAGCTGTTCACTACATTAGGGACCTATGTATCCCACCAGCGATGAACGTGTTGCAGAGCACTGTGCTCCTTCTGAATTACCTGAGCCAGGTAATGTTATACATTCTTGCAGATCTGCCCAACAACGTCTTACCGTCTCAGAGTGCCATGGGACAGTTTAACATGTGAATCACTTCACTGGTGTCCACAAATTAAAATCACATGTCAGCATGCAAAGCATTCAGCTGTCACATTTCAATTGGAAATAGCCTTCCTTATTTCACTTGAAGCACCAAAGACTTTGACTCATCTCCACAATAAATTATCCTAAACCAGCTTAAACTATCTCGTCCATATATCACTTAATATTCTTAAGGTGGATTGAGTAAAAGGACCTTTGGTTTCATGTAGCATCCATACACTATGGGCATGTTGCAGTGTTCATCAGATGGGCTGTGGGACAACCCTGACAACCATTCCCCAACTCAAAGCTGAAGTTAACAGCACTGTAGATACTTTGCCATTGTTATTATCTTGTTACAGTGTTATGCTGAATTGGAGGAGCATCTATTAAAGAAAAAAGTAAATCTCATTTTCCACTTGGTCACTGACCTCCCTGTTAAGAACACACACATGCACACATAAAACCAAATTATATTATTAAAATACATCTGGACTAAGAACTTGGATTAATACTGATGACCAGGTTTTCATAGGCTTCCCAGCTGACTTTGGCAGTACACACCAATCACAACTGACCACACTTGGCTTCACCCCAATACTCGCAGGTTTTGCTCCTAAAGATGATGCTTTTCAACAGTGAATGCCCCACCTCCTTACCTGTTTCCCCACTAAGAAGAAATTGAGCAAAAGCAAATTGTTTATTTTTCCACTCTTTTTAATGTGGGACAATGGACTTGATAATAAGGGATCTCCCAAGAAGAGGTATAGGAAGAGAAAGGAACAGATTTAGTGTTTTCCCTCATGATCAGACTCAGAAATACTTCTTTTCACGTAACCATCATGTGTGACTACTCTGATCACTGTAAATATTTCCAGAGCACTTTAGCCATGGACCTGAATTGCTGCTATACTGAGCACCAGGAGAGACCCCTGGAAATTAATTAAACCCACAAAATAATTATTATAATATATAATTATAATAATTATTATAATAATTAATGTATGACATTTATCTTTCCTTTTCCCCTTTCCCTTTATCTTTTATTTACAGTTATCCTCTCATTATAAACAAGGTCATCCTAAAATGATGAAGACACGGTAGAACATATGCTTTGAGGGGTTAGTGCTAACCCTGTACAGTTAGTCTTTTTATAGGGAAGCCCTAAAATTACAAAGGGTTTTGTCAAGTCCAGAGGCCTTCCCAGTGTATTTCAATAGAGCAAAAAGCCTGCTCTAGTGAATGAACACCCTGTTATAGTGAACAATCATTTGGCAGCATAGGTTATTTTAATGGACACATCACTTTAAACGAAGCCTTCACCATCTGTTCTGCCCTCTAATTACAGATGCAAAAAGAACATAATTCACAATTGCATCATAAAAAGTAAGATATAAGTGATTTAAATGCATGTGTATGTTCTTTATTCAATGCAGCATGCAGCTGTTATGTTGTTTTCATGTTTCAGACACAAATCAGGATGAAAATGACTCTCCTTTGATAGAGTGGATTCCTTCACACAGGACATTTTGTGTGCAGCAAGCAAGAATTTGCTAAGGGCAAAACCTGTAGTTTTTCACATAAAAACCAACCTCAGACTCTGTAAGAAGAAGATAGAATTTATATCCCTTAGCCAGAGGATGCGCAGGGCTGTGAGAGAGCCTGTTCACAGCTACTCCTTTGGAGTACTGACAGCAAGAGCAGTCACTGATGCTCCACAAGGCTAATCCAGAGGATATTGAAGTCCCAGAGGGGTTAATCCATTGGTATCAATGGGTCAGAATACACACACATATATAGAACTTCTTTTATTTTTAACTTTGGTGTTCCAGCAACATATTTCTCCCTGTGTTGCCATGTTTTCTTCCTAGTTTTGCCTACTTTAATTCCCTGGGAATGCAACCTTGTCTTTGACATTTAACCCCAACATTTCGGCCCTCAAACACCTTGCTATAGGGCAGAAGTCATGGTAAGGCCCTTTCTCCATCCCAATGCACTGGGATGGGTTTCAGCCTAATAGAAGATTTCACAGTAGCTGCACAGAAGATAGCTCAAAAAGAGAAATTGGAGAGTTCCTGCTGAGTAGGAACTCATCTATCAGCAGCAGAAAAAGGCAGGAATATGCAAACAAATAATCCATTCTAAAACTTAAATGATGCCATAAAATGAAAGAAATGCCAATTATTCTCATGTGAGCCAAGATAGTTAAAGTGCAACCTTTTATGGGACTAACAAATTGGTTAGAAATACGACACACAAGCTTTCAGGATGAAAATGTATTTTCTTCAGGTGTTGGTAGCTTTTAAATTGAGCTATAGTCCAATCCAACTTTTCCGTAAGGATCAATGTGGCTCCAGACATTTTATTCTTTCTTTCTTTTTTTTTTTCAGTCTTTTTGGTCCAATAAGTTTTCCTTAAAGATAGCTGTTATTTTTTATCTACTTAGAAAAAAAAATCAAGTTTCGAATGAAAAATCTTTTATTTTTTCACAATCCCACAAAATCAGGATGTTTTTCGTTCTAGCTTCAACAGGAAATGTAGTTTTAACAGAACTTTGTTCTCTGTGTAGTTCTCAAAATATAAATGCCCACCACCTTTCTCATTCCAAGTTGGAGATGCTTCTTTTACAGATTTGCTCACCTTGATGCAAGAACTTAATAATATCTTGATTTAAGTACACATTTAAATATGCACCTAACTAAGCACAGAGTAGTCTTAAGGTCTGCTGCATATCCAAATGCATATTTTCAATACCTATTTGTCAGAATAGCTGACTCCAGAAGATGATTTTAACTCCCTTTCCTTGCTGTCAAGAGTGAACTAAAAGCCACAAGACCTTAATAGCTTCCATGGCTTGTCTTACTGGAGTGAGCAGTCAGTGGTCTTACTGGAGTCAGATTTTATTAGACTAGATCTTATTGCATAAGATGAATATGAGGAATATTTTTGTCTCACCATCTTCAAAGTGGGGATAGAAATGTTATCACCTTCCTTTGAAACGTCTTGAACTCTTCAAGTTTAAAAAATCCCACATCAAGGCTTCAAAAGTATCTTTTTATAGGTAAGGTGGATGGAAAAATGAAATTGCAAAATTGCCATTAGCTATTTTTGTCTTTCCCTTTGCAGTCAGTTTATGGGGTAGTCAAAACATTTCATCATTCAATATGCTCATCAGAAGTAACTCACTTCTTTTTTTTTTTCTCCCAAATATTTTCTGTTCCTTGTCTGTGTGTTGCAGATGTCAGCTCTGAGCAAACTATCCCATGTGGTGGGTATCTGGCCGCAGTGAAGGACAGGACATTCAGCTGTCTTACACAAAGCGTTTGACCATTCTCCCCATATGTCATGGTATTACAACCAGCATAGTCAATTCTGTTTGATAGCTGAGCATATAATATGAAGTAAAAGAAAATTGGTTAGGTATGTTGGAGCTCAGACAGTTAAGACTTAGATGTAAGTCAGAGAACTTCAAAATCAATGAGAGTTTTTACAAGGCAACAATTCAGGAAAAGAGTTCACAGTGCCAAGACAGCTGTGTACTGGTAAGAATCCTATGTGCTTCTTTGGAATAAAACATATACTGGAAATAATGCAATCAAGCAACTCCTTAAAATGAAAAATTACAGTAAAGCACCCTTAAAATAACAGAAAGCTTTGCCAGCAGTTCCAGGCTTGGTATTGGTAGTGTGCAAGATGTTGCATTTCTTCTGAGTAAGCTATTACTGTCAATTCCCAAGAAAAAGAATATTGACCAGCATTGGACTTTCCCAGTGTCATAATGTTCAGCCAACATAAACAGTTCTGATCGAGTCATTGTTTGTCTCATTTCCAAGACAGTTTTCCAACGTATGCTAATTTGTTTAGAGAAAAGAATTGCATGGAGGAGGATGACTATTTAAGTCCAGTGTCAACGCTTTTCCCCAGGCAAACTGAACGGAAATCTTGATAGCAGAAACTTGAAACATTTTAAATAGCTACTATAGAAAGACTGGCTCTGGAAGGGGAATCAAAAGGCTATTTTTTTGGCTGAAATAAGCTGGTTTTGACCTGGGTTTGGGATCAGAGTAGGGGGTGGGGGAATAGAGACACATCTTCATGTTCTTCAGTCTGCTTGTTCATTCTTGGGGGAATCTGTCACACCCCTGGGGATGCTCTGATCCCAGCCAGCTGGAACAGCCTTCCAATGAGTGCTGCCAGCCCCGACTGTGAGAATGTCCTGAGCCTTTTTCAGCCGTGCTCTCAGCCCTCCACTTTTCACAGGGCAAGGAAAACATGGCACAGACCCAGGTCTGCTAGTTCTATATAGCACAAAGACACCTCTGTGAGAGAGGACTCTTGTTTTGGCTGCTTGGGACCATTTTACTCTGCTTGAAGGAAGGCTCTGCCCAAGTTCTTCAATTTTGCTACTGAGCTCTTCTTAAACTGTTGAAAAAAGCCACAATAATAGAATTTGGAGAGAAGGGAGAGAAAAGGGGCAGGGCAAAGTAAATCCTTCTTATCCTTGCTATGGTTTAAAGTCAAGGATCTCTCTGCACATTAGGCAGCACATCCCCACAGGGGTTGCAGAGACAAGTTAGGTGAGGATGAAAGGTCATATCACCAACTCTCTGTATACTTCACTGTGAAGATCAAACAATCCAGTCATGCTAAAGGATGGCCCCTTCCAAGGGCCTGACTCCACTTCAGTCTGTATGGGAGAACCATGCACCCAGTATGAGATGCCTACACCACTACCCAAAGTGAGAGAGGTGTATTAAGGCCCCTAAACCATTCAATGCCTCCTGCACCTCACAGACATAATATTATACTGCTCTAACTCCAGCACCTATTTGGCCCTCAGCCCAGTGAAAGACTCGACCTCTTTCCAGCCCTGAGACATGCATTTACATACACTGCAACGTGTCTGTGTACGTTGTAAGACCTGCAGTATAATTTTAGTGCCTCTCTTCTCAGTGAGTTCATGGGAGTATGGGCACTCTGAGAAAAAATAATAAATTAAATGCTAAATATAAGGAGATGGAGTCAGATTTTTAAAGACACTTACTCACATAAAGAGAGCAGAGTGGTGCCAGCTAGCTTTCTAAGCTCTTTAGCCCCTAATTTCAGCTGGCTTCAAACAGCTTTGAAAATCAGACTTTAGTAGCCTAAGTTGATTTTGCTGACTCGGAAATAAATCTCAATTGATTTCTGGAAGTGTGAGTGAGCAAAGAGCACCCTCAGCAGCCTTTGACTTCAGATGATGCTCAGTGCCCCAGAAATTAGGTCACTCAGTGCTCAAGAGGATCACTGAAAAATGCAGGCACAGAAAGAAGTGGGTAGTGTTTGCTGGGGTGACTTGGGAAAGCAAGAAGTTAGTCCCTGGCCAAATTGGCCAGGACTGTTCCCAGGGGACAGGTTCTGCCCCACTGCAGTCAATTGGACTTTGTCATGACTCCCTGGAGTTAGTAATTTTGCCCAGGACTCCTCTTGCTGCCAGGCAGCTGTCAAATCCACTGGGTATTTTGTTTTCCTATTTCTATTGAAATGTGTGACATAGTGATGGGGTAGACAGTTATACCATTTGCAAGGACAATGTTGAAGCAGAAAGGTCTCTTTTCCTGCCTATCCCTGGTATCTCACAGAACTGAATTTATATTTCGAATTCATGATCTCTCATCTTCTGATTAGTTGCCAAGTCCTAAGGGCTAATACGACTCAAAACAGCCTGAGAGAACTTGCCTGTCTTTACTTTCTTAGATTTGCTGACAACTTATCAAATAGACACAAACTATACTCTTTAAGCGTACAAGGCAGCCTTTCAAGTCAGTCCAAGATCACAGGTCAATGAGAAGCCAAGAAACAGACTCGACCAGGCTATAAGGCCTGAAAAAACAACAATATTACTAACTGGGAAAATGGAAGTAATCATTGTCAAGCAGGACCTTTTCTGTGAGGCTTCCCTCCAACATACCTCTGTACAATAACACGGCTACAGGTGCTCCTCTTTTGCCTCTTGCACACTGGGGAGATGCCTAGTTCAACTTTAAACAGTCTAACTTAAATACCAAAAACCATCTAGCCGAAGCCACATAGATCATAGGTTAGATTATTTTGTTTCTCCATAGCCCTCATGTCCCAGGCCTAACATTTATTTTTCTTCCAAGTATAGAATTCCCCTTAATACATTTTTAATTAGCTCAGTCATTCTCTGTGGTGTCGTTACCACAAGTCCATCGAGGAGAAGGAAAAAGAAGGGTCAAGATGGACAAATACTAACGACTTGGGATGCTGTGTTCATCACTGAATGAGTCAGTGTGCTGGATGACATGGACACATCCAAAAGGGCATTCTGTAGGCAGTGAGCATAGTACCAGAATATTTTCCAAACAGTTGAACTTGGCTATGGCCCACCAAGTTCAGATGTGAACAGAAGTCTCATCATTCCTAAATTTCCTCCTTCACTGGTAAAGATACTATTTCATTTCTGTCTCCAATACATGTTTTGATTGCATCTACTTTTCCAGGTGAAAATATCATGGTTCTAGTTAAAAGACAATGAAGGAACTAATGAATGACCACTTCACAATAGATAGAATTGCTTACATATTTGTCAAGCTTTTCTCCAGGAAACTGCAACAGAAAATTAAAACCTTCTTCCTGGTGCAGATCTTGTGGGGAGCATTTTTTATTTTTTTTAAGAGATGTTAGAGTCTTAATTTACAGAAATTTCTACATTTTCAGCTTCTTTCCAACCTTTTCAGGCCATTTCTAGCATTCCCACAAGAAAGAAAAGAAAGCCACCATAACAAAGCAGGAGAAAATCACAGCCCACCTCGTTGCTGGGGAAGAGGTACCAGGGCTTAGGTTTCGTCTCTCCTCCCTTTGCCCCTACTCTGTCCCCACCCCCAAGAGAAGGAAGATGGTTCTAGCTGCTCGAGGTAATAAAGTAAGGCCTGGGAGGAAATGTTGTCTTTTGGGAAAACGCAAAATTGTGTGACTGCATTAAAGTCAACACTATTTATCTTCACCTCTTGTCCTACGGGACGACAAAGAGACACAACTGTTAGACCCAGCCCCTCTGTGCAGCTGCAATGCAAAGAGGGCAGGGACTGGCACTTTCAAGTGTCAGACCTTTTGTGCCCAACTACTAGTTTATGAGGCTGATGTCAAGCATCTCACTCAATGAAGCCTTTGTCCTAGGTGTATAGGGCAGGACAGTGGAAAAACTACCCTGTCTTATATCCCAGGCTCATCCATCTTCAGCTCACCCGGTTGCTCCATTTTCATTTTTTTTAGGCTACCCATTGCATTGCTAGTAAGGATTCCCCCCTCCCGGGTTAATGTACTGGAAAATTGCTCTGCATGTTTATGTGGGGATCCCTTCCAACTGAAAGAAAAAAGGAAAGAAGAAAAAAAAAGACTACTTCGAAAGAAGAATATTTTTCCCACTGAACTCACAGGGCAGACCCCAGCTTGTGGGTTCTGACCCTGATTAAGAGAATTTCAATGACCTGCTAGGAGGTTTATTGTGAAGTCTGGCAGAATGCACTTCCGAATGAAATTTTTTATTATTTATAATCACAAAGGTGGATTTGAATGGTCTACATTCCTCTCCTTCACCACCCTACTCACTCCAAAACCCCAACTCTAAACCACCTCAGATCAGCTAGAACCAGTTTGCTTTAGGTCTCCTCCAGCTCCTGGGCCTTAGCCAGGTTCTCTGTTTTGAACCAGTTCCTCTTTCTTTTTTCCTTTTATACAGTTAAAACTGGCTTGCACAATACAAATTGAACTCTTGTTGACTTTGGACCCAAAGATAGGACAGCACAAGTGACAGCATGATATGAGATAACTTGTAGCTGCTGCTGGACAAAAATAGCCAAAATACACGCTTACAAACAAAAAGTTTCCAGTATTGAGGCTGTTTTTAGCTAAAATAAAATTTTACACAGTCTCTGGGGTTTGAGCTGAAGATTATCTTTGGACAAAGTGAAATACCATGAATGTCACAAACAGAGTCTGTAAACAAGCTAAAAACCAACAGTCCTATTTTCCCAGGTCCAGAAGAGCAGCACCTTGACACATGCTTGTAGATACTCATAGTGATATATTGATCATAAGTGACTAGGTTAAAGCCAGTTACTAAAACGCATAATGCTCAGGTGTTTTTCTGCTCCCATTAAATGGGGTAGTAATTTTTGTCTCTTATTCAATGAGATAAACACAGGAACAAAATCTTTAGGTCTGTCTTCTCAAAGCTTATGGTACCAGGAAAAATATCCACAGCTGTTTATTCATCCTTTTTTCAGTAGCACTGCATCCCATTACACTCAGAAACCAAACTCCTCCTAGTTAGCTGGTAAAAAGAAAGGAGACTTTTATAAGCAAAATGTCTTTAAAACACCTTTCTCTGGTTGCATGTAGTTGGAAGATCTTTCCAGTTCTGGGATTATAGTTCATTTCTAGTTATTGCTTCTCAAAATTAATTTCAAATATGGCTTTGAGGAGACATTAATTCCTCCAGTGTATAATAACAAATTTTGATACATGGAGTTTTCTGGTACAGCCAGTAGTCACAGAATCTACCACAGAAGTTAGAGAGGGGTCCTACCCTTCCCGTAAGCTTCTGGTTACATCTTGGCATTAGCTCTTTCATTACTAAATATAGATGCAGGCAGGGACCAGGCATTTGCTCCAGATGTTTATGACTGATGGTGTGCTCAGACCAGGGGGTAGACTGAGCCTCACCTCCCAGGGAAAGGGTTTCCACCCTTCCTATTCTCTTTTCTAGGAGTCAAGTGACGTCAAACACCTCGTGACCTCAAATCCTGGCCAAACCATTGGCATGGTTGACCTGTTTATTTGGGTAGAGCATGAAAGAATTTGGGCAAAACTGACAAACCAGGCTCAGATAAGGGGAAACCTTCAAGTCAAACACAAACGTTAATATGAACACCCCTAATCTCCCAGTTTGTCCCTTTCCGTAGGCAAAGGTCAGGAACATTTGGTCCCCACGGACCCTTAACAAGCAGATGTTACTGTAACATGCCCAGGGAATCAAGCATAAATATGACCCCTGACCCCAGTTGTCAGCTGATCCGCTGAGACTCTTAGAAATATACTCTTAACTTTCATAAATTCCCACTTTTTCCCACCGTCCCACTCCATTCTTTCCCTCCCCTCTCCCTTGTGTCTCCCAGACCCGTAGCTGCCAAGCGGCGCTTGCACAGTTGCTCGCAGCCTGACCCCTCTCTTCACCCGGGTCAAAGGCCTGAGACCCAGGGCAGGGCTCTTTTCTTGCTAAAGGCCAGCTGATGAATCATTCCCAACTTGAAGGGAACAGAGGAGAGGGGAGGAGTTTGTCTCTCAAAAGGACCTCAAACAACTGTGGCCTATATATCAGCATTTACACTATTCTGACACTCTCAAAAATTCACTTTCCTCTTTGGGAACGGCAACAGAAAATGAAGGGGGAAGGGATGGAGGAACTGAGAGGCACTCACCAGTAGCCTGGGGAAAAGCCAAAGCCTGGTCCTGATGGCAGCAAAAGGGGAATCTCCCTTTGTTTGAAGAGAAATGCTAACGTGAACATCTTTCATTAAAAAAAACCCACTCCTGTTGAATAGGAAAGAGTGGGAGAAAGTAAAAAGGGTTTCCAAGGGAAGTTTGGATAAGCTGCACCAGACAACTATAGGGAGCAGGTTCTGCTGGACAGGGCAGCTTTGTCCAGTGGTGGGAGCTGTCAGTGTTTCTCAGTACTCTCAAAACAGCCTCTTCTCCTTCTGCTCAGCCCCATGTGGCGTTTGTTTTTATGCCTTTAACTTCGTACGTCTCCTTCTGCCAGATGATCCACTGCAGACCTGTAGAGTTCATCTGCACAGAAATGTTTCGGTTCTGGACTGTGTCACACCATGTACCGAGGAGGGACTGCCTCATTCTAAATGAGCTGCAGGAATCACGAAAACCAAACCCAGACACCTTCTAGCTCCACCGAGACATCACTCTGGCTTTCCAGCGTATCCACCTCAGCATGTGTGACTCAGGCCGGGAAGCATCTGGAGACCGCAGGCGGAGGGATGCGTAATGCTCCCTAGACATTGTTTATTTGTGTTTGATTCCCTTCACCTTTAGAAAATCACAAAGACATTTTTGGCATCACACCAGCTTTGATTTGAAGTGGGGATTTCCCTGTGTGGTTCTCATTCCTTCTCTGGGCACTGTTAAACTATAACTGGGGTGGGGGAGTGATTTCTACTGCTGACTAGTAATGGATGCTTGGGCAGACATGGCTACAGGCTGAACCAAAACACGTGTTTCCACCACAATTTTTCTCACTTCCATCCAATTTGTTGACTCTAACAACACATAAAATAACATGGGTCTTTTATAAGCCTCAGAAAGATTTAAACTGTTAGTTTCCCTTCTTCAGAACCAGATTCTGGTCCAAAAAGAGGGAAGAAGGGGTCTCACCGCTCCCAGTGCAGTTTAGCTACATTTTCTATTTTGCTTTATCTTAAATATATGTCATTATTTTGTCTGCAGCTGTTCTTCTTTAGGAGTTTTATTGCGCAAGGTGATCACTTTAATAGGTTATGAATGTTAAAGTATCACAAACAGCATTATCCAAATCTCTTTCCCGAGAATTTCAGCTGGGCTTATGTGTGTCTAGGTTTCAGATATTCCCTACCACATGTTTGATTGTCTCTTGACTGAGTTATAGACATGGCATAATCTCCGATTTACTTTCTGAAGTAAAATCCTGTATTTATTTTTGGTCTCTTTGTTCAGGTGGATGCAATTACAGTTTCCCATTCTTCAAGGTAGAATCTGTCTCTTAACCCACTCACTGAATTGGTTTTACTGGCTTGCTTGGTATCAATGGCAAAATGGGGCTTGATTACACTAAGCCATCAGTTAATATATACCTGTCACATCCATTTTAAGATAGGAGAAGAGGACTTGCTCATGTTTCAGAGGGTTTCCTATTTTTCTTGACTTTTTTCTAATTGATGTACATGTGTATTATGGTGGGAGGTTCAAGAAGGGATGTGACCTGCACACCTTGAACATAGAAGGGAGGTTAAAATTTAAAACTGCACATTGTTACGGCTGGGTGATATATTATGTCAAGCACAGGCTCGATTTAAAAGTCTGTCTGGTGTGGACAAGTAAGAAACATGAGTTTGTTCACAGAAAGACATTGCCTCCTGGTAGAAAAATCAGTGAGAATTTTGCCATTAACTTTAAATGGAACTAAGACTTCACATCAAAGCTTTTAATCAAAAAGTGTGAGCTAGCATGTTCAAACAATGCCTTCAAATCCTAGTCAAGACAAACTCTTAAGACTAACAGGAAAGAAGAGCCCTATTCAAAAGCTATTCATTCAGTCTCCTGGTAACTGAAGAGATGGCTGCAAGTCCCAGTTCTGTCCTCCTGAGCTGCTGGTCATGCAGTGTTTTCCCTCAGCAATACCATTTCTTTTAGTTTATCCTGTAGCGGCCTTGCGAGAAAAGACTACATCTACATGAACCAGGAGCTCAGTTACTGTCGTTATTTCTCCTTGGGGCATAGCAAAGCTCTTTTTTGTATCTTTCAACTTGTGCAATGTATTTTTAATCTCTACTACAATGATCACATTTCGGTTGCCTCCAAAAGTATACTTACCTTCAACAGGTCTCTCTTGATACGTAAGCCTTATCCCTGAGACAACCCTATATTGTCCAGATAGGTGACTATGCTCACATGTAAACCATGTAATAAGGATCTCATCATCATGTACTAGATCAGAAAATTATTTATACTTCAGATCTTCAGCCTTCATCATAAATAGAGAGATAAAATAAGCATTTAGGGGAATACAATATGCAAAATAGGGGAAGATTGGGTCTCGGCATGGTCATAAACAATTTTTATGCATAAACAACAGAAAGAGAATGGAAATCTCGGAGTTCAGTGTACTACAGATTATTTTCTGGTAGTGTGACTTTGAAATCTTAGCAGAAATGTATTTTCCCAAGTCTCATTAGCCCTCCAGGGGCATTTTATCGCTTTATAAAGTCTTCAGATGATCCAATCGAATTTGATTTCCTGGGGGTGATTTAGCCTGTGCTAGGTCCAGCCCATGATGTAATGTAAAAATCATGCATACAGCCATAATGCAGAGAGAATCCACAAAAGTACCCACAACATTTCCGTACACATAACTCACAATTTAGATCAAGACAGGAAATGTTTTTCCCATCCCATGTGTAAATCCGACATTTAAAAAAATGTTCCTATCTCAAATCAAGATGAAAAGATTAGTGAGTATTTTTAGACACCAAAATTCCATGCATGCACCAAGGAAAAGAGGATTAGATTGCTCAAAGTATTTTATTTCCGAATGGTTTAATGTCTTCTCTAACTCTGTATTTTCTTCTACGTGAGTTTCCCGTAACTTATATTGCAAACAAAACAACTGATTTTGGTCCAGGAAATGGAAGAGTTTTTAGAAAGTTGTGGAGTAGTTTTCGATTTTCATTAACCCTTTTCTTTGCATAATTTGGCATCTCATGGAAAGAGCGCTGTTCAATAGAAGAGGATTTGATGATAGCCTCCAATCACCTCCTCTGCAGTTACATTATTTAGGTACTGAATTAATTCTAAATACTTTTGCTGGTATACGCACATCTCTCTTTGCACGTATACAAACCTGTAGAGAACTTATTGAAGAACTGGTATATTTGTCCTACATGACTGACTCCCTGTCGCATGACACAAGGTGGCATGATACTAAGTTGTGGGGAAAATGTTTATGAACACTGATTCTACAGATCTGCTCCATCAGATAAAGGTGGTGTAAGCCACAACTTTGACAGTTATCCCTAGGTCAGTGAACAGAGGGAAAAAGATGCTCTACACACAATGATTTAAACCAGCTGAGATCCAGGTCCTGTGGGCTCTCCCCACGTCACAAGTCAATCTTTCAAAATCAGAATTCTCCCATCAGTGTAATTTCTTACCATGGTTTCAAACTTCGTTCTTGTTTTTTTTTTTTCTTTGAGTTACTGTTTGCAGCACAGTCCCCAAGGTCTGACGTATTTATTTTGCCCAAATCTCATGCCTAGCCCACTTTTATTAACTGACAAACTGCTAAATCACATGGAACAAAGCTTCTAAGGAACCACAAACATATTTTTTTTACAAATTAAAAAGCACTTCTGGGAAAATCAAAGCCGCATGAATTTCAAGTTTCCAAATTTTTACAGACTTCTGGAGTTTTCTCCCATCAACATTTACTTATACTTTTTCAGGTTTCTAACCTTCATTACTACCATGCTACACAAATAGCAAGGGTCAAGGTTGAGGGCAGGAGCCTACCAGGTGAAAGGCTGAAAAACTTGAAAGTAAGAAATTGCAGTTTTCAAGGAAGAAGCTTAACAGGTTTGGGACTTCTCAAACACTCACAAGCTGCTGTTCCTGACTTACTTGGCCAGGTCAGTGCTGACATTATGTTTCTGATGGGCACATATTTTTTCTTTCATTGGCTTTCTACACCATCTATCTAATTTTGTCTTTGCCCTTGTAAAACTTTACCATTTCACTTGGGTATATCATTGTTTTCTTCCTTGGTTGTTTGTCCTTCCTTTTTAGCTTTTTTTTTTTTCTCCTGGATTTTTTTTCCCTTCTGTTTGCCTTTGCCTTGTGTACATATGTGACCTTTAAAAGTGTAAGTATTTGGGGCTACATAGTAGCTTGCACACTGGTGTGGCTGTTCACCTGTACTGGGAGAAGTTATAATGCAGAGCATACATATTGAATTTCAAAATCTGTTCTGTGTCCTTGAAAATAATCTTCCCTTAGCTTCATAACAGCAGTAGTTTGTGAACCGGATTTCAACTAAAAAAAAAGCAATTTTTTTCACTGGGAGAAAACCCATCTAAACAAGGAGCTGTTTTGTCCTCTGTATTGTTCTTTGTTGTTGTATTAGTTTTCATTTTTTAATATGGGGAAAAAAAGGAAGAATTCCAGCTACAAAGGATAGGGAAAGTTCTGAATTATTTCTATACTTAACATAGGTCTTGCAGCTGAACTAGTTAGTTGCCTGGGGGGGGTTTAGTCAATGGCATGAATTTGAGGCAATTGTGCAAAAGCCTAAACACAGATAGAGTTATAGTAACAACAGCAAAAATACAGAAAATATCCAAAAGGAACATCATAAAGTTGGGAAAAATCTGGTTCCACCTATATCAACAGGATAAGGGTAGGTTTTTGTCTTCTAAGACTACTATCAAGGAGACATTTATCTGTTGAAATCCTTTGCCCTGAAAGGAAGGAGTTGTAAAGCTGTAGTGGCTGAAGACAGATATTCAGGCAAGGTTGCTTGCAGTTGCTTTTGTTTCCGAGATATCCAAGGAAAGTTTCTATATTCAGGCTTCCCTTTTTCATTTTGCTTTTCCCTATGACATGCTCATTGCCTAAAAATCATATTTAGACTCCTATAAGGGATAGAGACAGTCCAGCCATTGCTATGAGAACCACAGTAAGCAAAAGATGCTCAAAGCTAACAAGCAAGTCTAAAAGTTCCTACCTGAGGGCCAGAGCTTATTCCTGGGAAGAAACTACCAAAAGACCACAGAGAGACACAAGACTGCGCACACCCTGTGTTTGACCTCTGGAAAACTATCAAGGAATGTCAAATATGAAGTATCCCAAGTATCTAGCAAACACAGACCCTGGAGCCCCAGCTCACTTGCAGTGAATGTTCACAGAAATTTCTGTCCTGGCTTTGCTAAAGAGCTAGATTTGATCCTGTAGCAGGAGAGGTGGGTCCCCTCAAGCTGAAAGGTGGCCGAGCAGCTTTATGATGAGAGGGCCCTATGGACTGTGGGGATCATCATCCAATCTTAGGTTAAAGCTCATCTTGCCATCTGGGAGATTTTGCAACACTTGAGAAAGATCACTTTCTTTTTTCCTTCATTTGTTTCCCCCTTTTCGTTCCAGTTAACTGCTAAAGTTTACTTTTTACAGTAGCTGGAAAGCAAACATTCACAGAATAAGAAAACTTCCTTGTGACACAGAACATTACCACAGAGGAACAACAGCTTAAACTGTGCTTCTCCAAGTTCAGGATATGTACTTTGACCATAGGCCATTCATCATACACTGCAGTTATTGGTAGTGGTTAGACCACAGACATCCAATTGCTCAGAATTGGCTTCATGACATTCTCTGGTTAAGTTAGTGCACATGGCAAAATACATCATATACTTACAGTTAAACTTGAAATGCAACACTTAAAAAGTCTTTTCTGCAGGACTTCTTAGTGCTATCTCCTGCAATCAGCTACTAACTCATCCTTTAAGCATGTGAACGTGACTGTTACCAGCATCTTTTTTCCTGGTCTAATAGAATTAGAAATGTAAGTACTCGGAACAGCTAGAGGAGTAGGCTCAGCCCTGATGGAAATGTAAGGACTGGAGAGCTCTGATCATGTTACAGGATAGACAGTTCACATTGTTTTGACTGATCCTGGAGTCAGAAGGGCCACATGCATTTAAGCTAACTTTGCCCTATCAATGAATGCAAAGCTGATCATTACAAACACCAGAAGCATCCTACAAGGGTATAAGAAACACCTCCGTTACAGTAGACAGATGAATATAGAACTGTGTTTTTATGAACCCTACAACAGACACTACTGTGGCCATGGGGTATGTTTCAAGTGGGAAGGCACGTGCAGAGAAGGCGGTGAACTCACTGCTGAGCCACAGAAACCCCTTTGCATTGGCTGCAGTTGTTTAGTGAGTAATAAACCCTCTTACAACAGTGGAACCCTCATCACAGCATCTGTGTATGAAACCAGACCAATAAAAACTTTGTGCTCCAGAAAAGGTAGTCTACAGCCAGACAGTGGATAATAATTCAAGTTTTCAGTGTAACCCCAATTTGGGGAGGTTCTCTGTGTAAATTATAATAAAAAAAACCCACAATGATGTTAATACCCCTAGCACCCTGTTCAGAAATCAGACACAAACACTAAGATTAACTAAGATTATATGGAGCAAAAAACAAAGGAGAGGGCAAGGGATGGGGTGAGAAATTTGAACACTCTATGTTTCACGTTCAGTTGATCTAAAAGACCTCATCCAGCTCTGATGACGAGAACTGTGTTGTACCAGACAAGAATTTGGCCAAGAGGACTTTTTTTAATTCCTTAAATGGCTAAAACTATCCCAAATGCTGCCAAGAGTCAAGAGAAGCCATATTCATGTATTTTCAATTTCACTCAAATATAAATATTCATTGTGCTGCGTTTTCTTCTGTTAAGTGAAATTTCAGGTATATGAAATTACCTTGCCTCACAAAATTCCCTTACTTTCATAATACTAATTATAAGTAATTACTTGCACTGCTCCTTTAAGAATAAGAACATTATCAGCCAGCCCACCTCAGGGAATAAATATGCATCTCACTCTGATGAAATTTGCACACAATACAGGTCAGGTAGTTAATGAAGCCATAAACCATAATATGTCTGAGGCACTAAACATCACCTTATTCATTTGGCCTTGGTGTTTAAGAGAGCAAGAGATGTTTATTGCCATGAGACACCCTCCTCGCCTTTAGGATCACCATTCATAGCCAGCTCTTTGTAAATAAACATATAACCTTTGCAATGGTAATTTAAGACTGTGCAGTAAAGAAGATGCAGTGAGTGCATGGAGAGTGGAAGAGAAGATAAAAAACCTCATGAATAAAGTCGAAGGCTGCAGGCTAAGGTGTTTATTAAGTCCCAAGCTGGTTTTTTCCCTCCACTTTTCCTCTCTGCTGAAATAAAAACAATGATTGCTATGATGCTCTAAAATTAGAGCACATTTGTCGTTTTTAAAAACAGCTAACAACTGAACTTCAACTGTGTAACAGCATAATAGGTATAGAAAATAGATCTGCCCCAGGCCTAGCCTCTTCTGTTGTGTAATCAGCCAGTGAGAAAGCAGGAGATCGGCCCAGATAATGTCAGTTTTCCACTCTAGAGTAGTGAAGGTATAAAAGGTGTACATTAAAATGCATCAATGAAATGCTGCAGTCCACCAGGCTGACTTCCCAGGACAGAGCGGGTTAACTTTCCAGCCATGGCGCCGTGCCTTTAGTATGTGTCACAAACAAAACCCCTACATTAAAATGAATAAAAACCCTGACTCATAAAAAGAAGACTTTACATTTCAGCCCCAGGATCTCAAAGCGCTTTGCAAAGAGGCATGAATTAAACCTTCCAATATTCTGAAAGGTAGTGAAAGAAGATAACTCCGTCTGTTTTATGGCTAGGAAACCGATATGCAGGGCCCTGACCAAGGTCACATAGCAAGTATGAGACAGATAATAGTTACATCTCCTGATCTCTGTTCCTGTGTTTTTTTCTCCTTTCTCATGCTCTGTCTCTTACTCTGACAAATGATGTAATAGCTTTCTCAAAAATTCTCATAATTCTCATTAATCACTCTCCACTATTTCTGCAGCAGAAAAGGGAATGGTCTCCATGCTCACGTACCAGAGAGGTTTGAAAAATGCTGCAAATCACCAGTTTTACCTGTGACCACCAAATCACAATGAAACCACATGCTTTCTAGGTCTTGCTAAACAATCCACAAAGAACAGGGCTTATCTTTTAACTCCTCAAACAACAAGAATACCCATCCCATCATTGTATTGCTTGAAACAGTGCATGCAAACACACAGATGTACACACAGTTTGTGACTCTTAATTGTCTGTTACTATCTGTGATGGAAGGACTGTTTGATCTTTGGGGATGTTCAGCAGTAGGATGGTGTAAATTGTACGGCACAATCAGCTTCTTTAATCACAACTGCTTTTAAGCTAACTTTATTTCCCCCAATTATTGTATTTATTACAAGATCACTTCTCATGACAACTTCCAGAAACCTCAAGGCTGTTCTATTTGTCTGTGCTTGGCCTAGGACCCTAAGCTGCCTTAAAAATCAGTGGATGGCAAATATCAGAACTAGGCTATCAACCCCTTCATCTAACTACACTATGCTCAGCAAGGTCTATCATCACCACTTCAACAGCACATGAATCAGAGATTGCCATACCATGGGAATGGACTTCTCAAGAAAAATCAATAAGTACTTTTCATTGGTATCACAGAGCAAACATTTGAGATATTTTGGTGAATATGTGCTAATCTTGTCCCTTTTGAATATTCACATGGTTTGTACCTGTTACTCCAGAGGACTTCTACACCCTGTTGCATCCGCAGCAGCCAGCATATGTAGGTTAGAGTATGAACTCACTCTGCTGTGCCTGGCTGCTAACAAGGAAAGTGGATAGATCCAATAATAAATACACTATAATGACATAATAAAAGTTTGGGAAATTGCAGGAGTCATGTTTCTCATTCAGAAGCCAACTTAAAATAAACTTGAAAGCCTGCAAACATCACAGTTTTTGTCTGATGAAAAAGTCCCAACAACATTCAGCTCAATGAAATGACTTTGCAAGAGTATATGAAAGACATACCACAGGCAAATTGAGATACAAAGTTTGGGGTTTTGATCCCAGAGAGAGAGAATAATATGTCCCTCCATTTATCCATGAACTCTGCAGCTGGCAGGGGCTGCGTTCTGTTAGTAATTACCATGAACAGATGAGGGAAGATATTCCAGCCCCCCCCCCCCCTTTTTTTTCTTTTTGACCTGCAGTTAGAGAAAATTTGCTTGTTTTATTTTAGGTTTAAAAATGATGAGGCAGCATCAACCCGCATTTCACCCCAGAGCTGTTGATTTTCCCCTGTCTTCTCCCCCTCCCTTCCTTTCTTCCCCCCTTCCCACCCCCCAACATCTTAATTTATTTCAGACTATGAGTGTGCAGATTCCCAATTTAGTGCGAACAGTTTGCTGCCAAGGCCCTTCGGGGGCTTTCTCTGCAGTTTATTTTCTTAACTACAAGCTTCAGGTTGTTTTGTGTGTGCGAGTGGCAGGGAAGGAAGGAGGGGACTGCATTCCTTCCTCCAACTTTACAACATGAAAAGTTCAGATTTGCTCTTAGCCAACTAAGTTTTGTCCTTCCTTGTCCTGATCTGTATTTGGTTGCTGCCTTCCTTCAGCAAACACCCAGCTGGCAGCATTGGTGGCTCACGGGGTAAAAGCATTAGACACATTTGTTGTTGAAATGGTTCTTTCCCTCTGCTCCCTGTTTTTCCCTGCTTGAAACAACTGCCCACAGAAGTGTGACAGAGACTGCTCTGAGTTCATGCCTGCTTCTAGGAATATCATTGGTGAGATGAATTCTCTCCCCCTTAAAGGTGGGAAAACATGGGAGCTTTGATGGGTGGGACCATAGGTGTGCCCAAAGGAGCACTCTAGAACTGCTCAAACAACCTTGGCTTTAGCAACAAAACCAAGGCAAATATCCGTTTTATTGAGCCTCCAAACTATTGAACATAACTTGAGCTGCGTTTTTTCCGAATGGGAATTCTGTCAGGACTAAAATAATGATGATTTATCCAGTCAGACAGAACTTCTAGAGCACATGGCTGGAGCAAAGGGTGGCCCAGGTGAAGACCCCCAGTGCTCAGGGGGTTCCCATGATGTCCTATAGTTGTACAACAGCACTCACTGCCAGGGTCTGGCCGGCAGCGGGCTGCAGTGGCACCAGGCATGTGCACCCCATTAGCCCCAAGGATTTCCCAGGCGGAAACACAAGAGGCCTTGCTTCGCTCCAAGTTTTCAGAAATGTTGGTTGCCGTTCAATTGGGAGCGAAGCCAAAAGGGTAACAAAAAACAAACCTGCTTCCTGCAAACTGGGAAGCCTGTGCTGTGGCTGTTGTAGCAGCCTGCTGCCTTCCAGCCAGGGAACAGCGCTGGAGAGGGACAAAGGTCCCCTTGGGTGATGGGCCCTGCTTATATGAGCCCTCCAGTGAGCACCAGAGAAACCTCACACAGCCTTTTCTCTTTGCATTGCCTTCTCCACAGCCCACCCCAGCAGCAATTATTCTTGGATTAGCTCTACTTCTGGGATCCCCAGCAGCATGTCCCTGCCAAAGGGGGCATGGAAAAGGTGAAAAGCAAAGGAGTCCATCACCATAACTAACACAGCTCCAATGCCACAGAGGTATCAAACACTCAACCCAAACCCAGATCAATCCTTACAGGAATACACAGATATGATTTCAAGCTGCTGAACCATTAGAAACAAAGAGTAAGTGCAGGAAACTGTAGCATGTTATCAACAGCCTTTGAGCAATAATAATACAAGGTTCATTTCACAGAGGAAATTATTTAATATAAACTATTCACTCAACTCTAAACACAGGCCAGCAATATAAGAAAAATATGAAAGTAGCTTTATTTTTACAAAAAAGTAATCCTGGGCAGGTTTTCTTTAGGGAAAGCAAAGCTCCCCTCCCATTAGCCCACTTCCTGCAATTCCACAGTGCAACTGTGTGGTGGGAATATACCCAAATTTATTTTTATGCAGATTACGGTAGTCTCATATTTCCTTAATACAGTTTCATAGCCGATTTCCTTTGCCCATGTTAACTGAAAACTGTTTAACATATGCCTCACAACCAGCCATTGTCAGACTCAGGGTAGCTTAGGGACTTTTTTAAGAGGGGAGGTGGGGGGTAGTGGTTGATGCAGGAACTTTTTGTCATGTTGTTACAACTGATGATCTTAAAAGTTACATAAGGGTGTTTTTCATGTTCCCAGAGACTTCCATACATGGTGGGTTTTTAGTTCCCCCCTTTCTCCTTCAGTTTAGTTACTGCCCAAAGATTGACCAGTGATGACTGCAAGGGATCTGTTTTACTCTGTTCCTAGTTCCAAATAGCTGTGGTCAAAACCAAAGGGACTTTTGTAAGACTGATCCAGAAGCCACAGCTGGAACTTCCAACTCCTATGGATGCAATCCTCAGGACAGCACCTTACCTCTGCCTTGGTCAAAACCAGTCCTGCAAGGTAGCTTCTTCTGCTACATGGGATCAAGGGAGAAGTAGAATAGTTGAACACAAGCAGCAGTGATACAAGTGTCATCTACAACAAACCACTTCTCCTTTCTGCCAAGTGGCATCACAACTCTGAGACTACGTAAGCCACAAGACTCTGGTAAGAGGATCTACATGACCTGGTCTCTGTCACCTCACTGAGAAAAGCATTAGGAGAGGCTGTTTCAGAAGGAAGAGGAGGCAACAGATCACACAGGGAAAGGGAAAATCCTAGCCCAGAAGAATGGAGGGACTAGATCAAACAGAGGAAAAAACCACTCATGTGCCATCTGCAAGTCCTTTGTGGTCAAGTCATGGAACAGTGGGACACAAAACAGGAGAGAGATGAGAGAAAGAGAGATTTTCTTCATTTGTTCCCCTCCTTCTAATGCAATGTATATTGGATCAGTTCACCCAGTTTTTCTAACTCAGGGAACAGATGGTGTCATATTTGAATATAAAATGAGTTTTCATTTGCTTTGCCATAAAAGAGGAAAAAAATACAAACAAACAAGAAAAAAAAAAGAGCTCACCCAAAAATGATGCTATAGGGTTTTTTTTTTTTACAGACCTGTGGTCTCAGTTACAAGCTGAGCTTGTTTCAGTTCCCGGATCTAATTTGTGGTCTATTACGGTCCTTTTATGCCTGCAGATGTACAAAATGAAAAAAAGTCCCTTCTACAAATGGAAATACTTTTCTACTTAGACAATGTTCATGTTTTGAGGAAAAGTGAAAAACTGTTTAACCACATTTGGCAGCAAAATTCCAACTGTACAGGCACAGAGTTTGCTGTTGTTGCTCTGTGCTGTGTAGCTTTGAATTCAATTAGAATTCAAACCCACTCCTTTTTTAAGGTTCTGTTATGTTATAGGAAACAGCTTCTGAAATGAATACTTTTCTCATGGTACATCTTGTCAGGATCTATGAGAAGGACTAAGAAAACACAGAAGAGGACCTCTTCACATGGTAGTGCCAGGAGAGAGGTGAAGAAACCAGATTAAACAACATAGGATTTAAGAGACAAATGGACTGTGGCTGCTGTTCTTTTCCAAGGCGTGAGTTTCATCCTTCAAGAGCTGAAATAAGTGATCTGATTAAACACTCCAGTTGTATGCCAGTGTGACTTCCTAATGTCGTCGTGGTGATCCATGGAGTTAGTCAAAAAACTAAACTCATGTAGCAACAGAGGAAGCCAACAGGTCAGATGAACAATCAAGACCTTTTTCTGAGTCTATCTGCAGTCTTTCACTTGCATCACTTTTCCCCTGCTATGATGCTTATAAAAGTTTTGGGCTGTTTGCAGGTGCCAAAATATTCTCAGAATAAATTTGCACTGAATTTGAGACAAGCTGACTGAAGACCTCTCCTGAGTCCCTTATTTTCTCAAATTCCACAATTACGATGTTATTGCAAGTAGAGCCTTTTTTTCCTCTTTAATTTACACTCTGCTGGCTTACATATTACCCTCCAGCACATCTATAAAAGACCTTGGTTGCTGAGGTGGGGCAGGAATTGAGTGGTTTAGGATTTGGTAAAGGGATTAAGGAGTCTTTCATTTCTAGGTCACTAGTTCAAGACTGTCATGACTGTAGGCTGTCTACTGACCTGTGTTAAATATATTGGTGGTTGTTGCTTATTCCCTATCAAAAAATCACCACCACATTTGGCATTGATTTGACTTTATAACAGAGTAGGATTGGTATGCATTAATCAGAAATGTTGCAAAGCTCTGATCAGGATGTGAAATCTCCCAAGGTTTGAGAATGGATGTGTTTGGGGTTCTGGTTTGACTTCTCCAAGCAAAAAAGTCAAGCAGTGAAATGTGGGTTTCAAATTGTCTAGTAATTCAGAGTTGTTAAGAGCCAAGTCCTACTTTTAATTTTAGCTGTGCCGTTCCCTTATGAAAACCAGTTTCTTTCTCTACTTCTCACCTGTCAAACTGCAAAAAAGGCTCCCAGTAAAATACCCTTTTTCTTATTTAGCTTTCAGAGCTCCCTGAAGACAGAAAGAAAGGAAAACATAGAAATTAGGAGATTATTAATGACTCAGCCAACTACAAATCTCAGAGGTAAAAGGAAGCCGTTATCACTTCTGTTATATTTTAGCTAAACATCAGAAGAAATACCAGGAGTGTGAAGATTTGAGTTCATTCAAATTAAAAGAATATTCCCCAAAAAAAGATTCAAAGCTTAGACCTTCAAATAGGTTTTCTTTAGCACCTTAGGCAGGAAGCTCCCCTACCTTCCCTTTTCTCATACAGACACCACACTATTCAACAGGCTCTTTGACCTTAATGGGATGTTATTTGCTGATGTGGAGTCTCAGTCCCAGCAGTGAGTTCATAATAGCAGTCAGCTGAAGAAAGGCAGCTACCCTACCTTCCAACAACTGTGCACTTTAAACCATCAAGCTACACATTGCTTCTGCCAGCTCTCAGAAAGATGTCAAATCAAGTAAAAATTCAAAAACAGAAAGCTCATTGAAAGTACAAACCCAGCTAAAGTGTTAAAATGCAGCATTATCTCTGGTTGGGAGGCAGCTTTCATAAACGGCACTGAAAAACAATCAAATTGGAAGATAAATACAACCTGGAAACAGCAGGAAAAGTTATACTGAACATAAATCTGCTTGTGATAATTTTAATTAAAACTGGATGTGATACAGTGTTCAATATGATATTTCCTTCATTCCCATTTGTTATTGGGATTACATTTGTATATCCTGCTCAGCTGTAGGCCTGCACCATCAAGTCCGAGGGAGTTCAGATGCAGTGAGGCCAAAACAAAGGCTTAAAGAAAGCAGGCAGGAAGAAAAAAAAGGAAGAGGAAGAATCCCAGTTGCTTTTGTAAGCTTTCACCTCTCGCAGCCTCCAGGATGCTGTGGTGACCATATGTTCCATACCTGACCATATTTTGATTTGGGACCTATTAGCTCTGAGGAATTTTCTGCTTTGAAGTTTGAGATTAAACATGGGCCTGGTTTTGCTGGTTTTTCTGAGCTACTGCCTCCCCCTCACCAGTGTTCTGGGTGCTGTCAATAGGCCTTTCTCTTTTTCCTCAATCTCCTCTTGTGACCAGGTGTGGGAAGGAGTTGGGTTTGTTCTGTTTCCTTCATCTCATTGTGGGCTTCACCCTTCAGTGGATAACCAGCTTCTCCTTTTACCTTTCAACTCAGTGAGAAAAGGGCAAGGTCCCTACCTAAGGGGTTGCAGAGCTTCTCTGCATACTTGTAGGATGCTGGATCCCTGGGTCTCCATCAGCCCTTAGCTGCATTCAGCACACTGGCTTCCCACTTAAACATTTTGCCATGTGTCCACAATAACTAGATTATCTAAGCAGCAGCAGCACAAGAAAACAGTTTTCTGGTGTTGTGCTGCTGTTCTGGTGGGGGGCAAAGATTTCTAAGTATCTTCTCTATTGGGAGGACCCAGAAATCAAAACAAACCACTCTTTCCCTCCTTCATTAAGCCTGTTTGACTGCAGCTTTACTAACAGCAAGAACGTGCTACACTGGTGTGAAAGCAGGAAAGTAGGATTTGGGAGGTGATGCCCCACACTTGAGTTGACTGCTTCAAGCTACAGGTTTTCCTGAGCTGCTGCTTCAGAAATCATCATGGCCAGCATTTTCCTTGCTAGCTAAAAGAAAGCTTAATTTTTAGCTGCAACAAATTACTGTTCCCCCTGGAATTTTCATAGTATGGAAAATTCCTATTCCATCCAGTTATAACCCCCAAAAACAGTCATATGGGTAGCTACAATACCTTGCATAATCTTGATTCTTTGTTCTCTGAGGTGAAACAGGGTGGGAATTTGATGCCATACCCAGTTTTGCCTACCTGGTATGGCTTTATTGTACTGAGGAGCCACAAGCAGATGATCTGCACCCCAGCACTGGCACACCTTGGCCTGGCTGAAGCTTTGCTCTGATTAAAAGGACTGTGGCAATTCAGCAAACTGGATGGGGATATTCACAGATGGTTGGGGAATGGGTGTGCTCTGTATTTATTTATTTTCTCTCTGAATTTGCTGGCAGGCCAAATATTTCTGCATTGTGAGGACTGAAGAGAAAGGAAGACATTTGACTGTTTATAGGAATCCCATTCCCCTTGTCCAGGATGTCTGTGCTTCAAAAAATGGTATCATCACGGCCTGGGGATATCTGCTTACAACTTTTGAAGGAGATCTGTAGTCATAATCTATCAAAGCTTTAAATGAACATGAAACCAAGGAGACAAAATGAATAACTCACCCTAATGGAATAGCAGATGGTAAGATCTCACAGCACATCATGGTACTGTTCCAGCATTCACTATATAATGTTTCTTTTCCTGAGCGAGAATAGTGCTCATTCTTGTTGTTTAATGTCTACAAGGTCTGGTAGAGACTAAATCATGATAAGAGCCACAGACGTTTAGGAAAGCCTGAAATTGGATAAGTGTCAGTCACTATCACCTCCATCAACCTTAACTTCCTTAGTCACAATGTAAACAGCTCTACGTAGTTTTTCATCATTTACTGAGAGAAGGGGAGAGAAAAATATATCCCAAACACTTCTGGACAGCAGCTGTGGGCGGAAAAATATATAGGATGGCAAAGCTTGTGAAGTGTGTAAGAAAAGCAGTGCTAGTCAAACATGTCTGAATATTGGGAATCCCAGGGCATCCGTGTGCTTCGGTTCAGAAAAGGGAGGGATGTTGCATTTCACAACAGAAAGTCTTAAAAATAAAATAAAATAAAAATAATTGCTTTGGGGACCCGAGTTAAAATGCAGGTGTTTTGAGGGGAACATAAACATTTTTTCCTAAATGAGGCGTTGAGGGCTGGGAGAAGGGCAGTAAAATTAGTGGAATTACTGCCTGATTTTAACCAGATGATTGCTGCAGTTGGACACCAGTGCGGTTTCATTAGGGAGTCTAATTTACAAGCCATTCGCCACATTCCAGGGGAATGCAGCAATACCCCCCCACTCCCCTGCTCCTAAAGAATGCCAGCACTGAGCTTTATGGCAGCAATGCCCGACTACACACTTGCTGTCTTTGGGGCTTTTTTTGTCGTGGTTGCTATTGTTGGTTGTTTTCTTAAGGCCAGCTTGACTGTAGCACTGTGGCCAAGCTTTTGGGGAAGGGAGAAAAAGAATCACACTGCCTTAACCTGGGCAGGTAGTCCCAGGAATCTGTGTATATGTCCGTTGGTGTGAAGAACATATGGTCCTTCTACTAAGAGCTGCTCTGATTTATACATAATGTGCAATCAGACATATTACATCATTTCAGTGTTAGATACTAGTATATTCCAGATATAAAGTGACCCCTTTCTTGGCCTTCCATTAGATCCTAAATTGTCATTGAAGTACAGCCCTGAAAGCCTGAAGCAGGTGAGGTTTTGGCCTCATATGACCTAGCTCAACATAAATTTGTCTGATCTTTATAGAGGCGAATGGCCTAATGAATGCTGTGGATAGCGATTTCCATGCAGCCAGCCCTTGGGATCTGGTATTACTTTTTTCATAGAGGTATGAGGTTTCTGCCTCAACCCACCTGGCAAAGCAGCAATAACTTTTTCTTTAACAAATAACACACAGCTGTCCTACTTCCTCCTGTTCACCCTGCTTAGCCATCTTTTGGACCTACCCACACCACATCAGCATAACTTTCCCATGTATCTCTGAGAATTATTCCATTGCCACAGTGCAAATCACCAAAGCCAAGAAAGAGTAATATTCACTCTTTCCTTGTTTCATGGGTTCAGAGCCCTCTTTGCAGAGAATAAGCATCCTTTTGACATATCATTATTTCCTGGTTTTCTCCCATTCCTTCTTTCTATTGCTTTTTCTCACTGAATTTCACCTTTCCTATCAAGAGCTGCAAAGGTTCCCTATTTTGTCCAATCAACTTCCTTCCCTGTGCTGCTTGCAATTTTCTTTCACATTTTCAGTACATCTGAGTTTCATTTTTCCCCAATGACTATTCTCTTGGCTAACCCACTCTGCAATTTTGGTAGGCTCATTGAGGTCCAACGGCCATGGTTAATGTTTGCCTGCTGTTAATCCTAACCCTCACACCTAAATTATGATTAAAAATACTGAACAGAATCCCAAAAGCCGGAGGGGGTTTGAGTCTGTCACCAAGTAGTTATAATATGTGCATGTTACATATTAACAAAGCACACAAATGCAGGAAGTGAGGTTTCCTTTCAGTTGTAATATTTATCTCCCATTTTTTTGAGGGCAGCCATTCTGGTCTACCGCTGCCTCTCCTCTGCTGCTGTCAGATCTCACAAGTTCTGCTGGGTTGGCTCAAACAAGTATTTCAATGTGAAACCTCCTCTTTAAAACCCAAAACAGATTTAGTAAATAATGTCCTTCCCCTGAGGCAGGAATGAGCCAGCAGAGCAGGAACTGTGCCGACAGAGGAGTAACATTACGTACAGAAAGGAAAACAGCAAGTCCCCTGGCATTAATTCATGCTTTGGGATCTTCTGCCCTACTCGAGAACCTCTAGTGAAATATTGTGAAGTCCTCCTCATCTTGAGCAAATTCAGATTCTTAATTTAAACCATTCTTCAGGGTTTTTTCACTTTGGTTTTAAATTATATAGGGGCTTGCGCTGGTGTGGGTAAAACTGAACATCATCTCATACTTCCAAAGACACTTTGGCTGAGAAGATGTGGTTTTCAGATATAGATTGCCTACAGAGAAGTTCCAATTATTCCCTTCAAATACTACTTATTCAGTATTTGAATCATTTTTTCTCTGCCAAAATGTGTTTGTGAATCAATCCAGCATCCTGTCAATGCTTTTGTTAACCATAAATATTTGCTAACAGCCTATATGATCAAGTGGCGGCTTACAACTCTTTGCAAATGCTTCCCTCAAAGAATATTTGGAGATCACTATTCTGGTCACTGCCTGAGTGTGTGGGATTCTGCTGAGCTGCAAGGTGATGATGTTAGTCCAGAACTGACTGAAGCTATATAAATTGTACAATGACTTGGGGCACAAAGTAAATGATGAAAAAAACCCACTTATTTTCCAGATTCCATTTTAAACTCTTCATGAATATGCACCAATTTCCAAAATGATTCGGTTGTGCAGGTACCCGAACTATTACAGCCACCCAAACAGCAACCATGTGCTTTCACTGAGCAAAAAGCTAACTTGACAGAAACCAAACCTCAACTGGTAGTTGCCTTAAAATGGAGTAATTTAACTACCAATCTTTATTTGCAGAGGTAGATAAGTTTAAACAGACACTTTCTATTTTTCGCTTTGCCACATCTATAGACTTGTTGAAAATCTTTGTGTATGAAAAACATTGTTATGATAACTTACTATGGTATCTTTCCATTCTTTTAGATATCTGAGATGGCAAAGGCCCTGTGACACAACTTCCTGTTCATAAAGCAGTTATTTTGACAGTCAAGCTACCAGATGAATTGTCATGAAGTCACTCTGATTTCTCTTAGTTCACTCTTGGAATGATAACAGACTTCATAACTTGGAAGACCTTTTATTTGCTTGGTCAATGTTCGTACTGCATTGTCAGGATTCACTGCACCATCAGGGCATTTTGGAATGCTTCATGACTCAAGTGCTTTATTCTTACTATCTCTGACATTTAGACTTCTAACTCACCTGTTTTGATTAGTTTGGAAAACCAAAGAAATTTCTTTAAGAGTAAAGGATGTGCATCAGCTCTCTATATTAGCCAATCTATAGGAGTCTCTTGTTTGGTACTAACAAAGAACAATCTGGCATGAATTATTTCCCGTTGCTATTCAGAGACCTTTCAAGACTTCACTTCTTGTTTTCATAAGATCACCTTGTATAATTGAGGGCTAAAATGCAGGGCAATTTGTTCAGATCCCTTCCCAGTCTGCTTATCATCATGTACAACTTACAATGGAAAACAAGTTGAACAAAATAAGCTGGAATTTTTCTAACACCACAGTGAATGCAGGCAGCTTCTGATGATCAATTTAAGTAATCTTCATTCAGAACAACATTTGAAATGAGAGAACCAATGCTTCATAGAGATAAAAATAAAACTTTGAAATTTAGTTGATTTACTAAAGAAAACACTTTAAAAAATATTCTTAAACAGTAACAAAATTTAGTCTCATTAGGAGAAAAAAAAGAATGGATTTTTTGCTGCCTTAGAAATCTTTTAAGATTAAATACATTTGGGGATATTTGGACGATGTGAAAACTGCATTGAGAATGTCTTCCACAGGACTGTCTTAGCTTGAAGGGGTTTCAGAAGAAGATGCCCTGCTTTATAAAACTGTTCTATTGACATAGAGGTCCAGATAAGTTTAAAAATTGGAGCATCATGACTGATCGAAAAGGTAGCACAAATCTTATGCCTCTTCATAATTTATATGAGTGTAATTTATGGATCTGTTTATTAGATGTACAATCAATAATCAGAGTGCAAGATTAGCAAGATTTAATATTATAGAATTAACATTACAAGAAAATGACTTTTGCATAAGTCACTAAAAATGTGATGTCTTCATTGACAAAATGCAAAACCTTGTGAGCTAGAGTTAGTCAGACACCCAAGACAGGAGGCTGATGCTAGAAGGAAGAAGACCTACTCCATCTCTGCTGCCCTGATCCCGAGGAAGCTCTAAGGTGAAGTACAGCACAGATGTTGCACACCAGTGCTCAGCTGCTGAAAGGGGACAAATGACTAATAGCCTTCACAAAAGGCCAAACAAAGTGTCATAAGCTCCTAAAAGCTCCTAAGATGAGTTTCAGCTTTTTTCCTATAATTATCTCACTTCTAGGCTAAACTTGACAGAAAACCCACTTGGTTTTGTAAGAAATACTTTTGTTGTTTAGGAATGCAGATGTTGCTGAGACTCAGAGGGAAGCCTACTTTGATTTGGCCAGCTGTCTCCTAACAAGATGTCCACAGACTCTTCATTGTACCCTTAACACTTAATCCAGACAGACAATGACTTAATGCTAGCTCTTGACACAAATAGACACTGCAATATATCGAATAAGGCTGAGGCCATCAAAATAATTCTCATTTGAGAGTAAATGCAGCCTGAACCCAAGTTTGGGAGTCTGCTGAGTAAACACAACCAAAGGAGAAATAAACATGTTCTCTTGGCCTGAACTACCATAACTCTCTCAGCTGCAGAAAGAAAATACAGCACAAGAGAAAAAGGAATGTTTAGATATAACTTAGAAGACGGAAATTTTCTGTTCATGTTTAGAAGATCTCACAATAGCTGACCACAGCCATGTGTGGTAGCTGACATCTACCCCTTACCCAAAAATATGCTCAGGCAGATGGAGAAAGAGATTGCTGGGATTTGATTATCAAAAATAAAACCACAGACCTGGATGAGCTAATGTTGTTCCAGATGCGTTATCTTATAATCTCCAGGAAGAGAGGAAAGGAACATTGTATCCTCCCTTAAAGAAGTCTTTCAGCAGGCTTTATTTCCCCACTGCATGAGAAGAAATTGCTGCCTAAAACTGAAAGGGATCTCTGCCTGAGTCCAAACCAGAAGAAAAGTTAGGTCTGAATAACAGCAAATAGTGGAGTGAATCTCAAGTTTCTGTTCATCTGCTATGACACAAGAAGACCCCTGGGTCCTTCTATTCTGTATTGTTCAGGAGATGAACCCAGGTTGATGGCCTATTATTTTTCTTTATGCTTATTCTTGCCCCATACCACATTTCCATTTTCCCAATTCCTTCTATCTTACATCAAACTATATTGCAAAGCTCAGCCAAAACAGAGCCCTCCAAAAAACACCCTGTGACAGTATCTTTGAATAAAATCCTAGAGTTAGTCATTTAAGCTCTTAGCAGATGGGTTGGTTTTAAACAAAATTCACTTTAGAAATATTTCCAGAGTGATTGTGACATTTTTAAAGCCCTCTGACTCTTCCTGGGAGGAGCAGCCTCATCGAATGCATTACACTGGGTGCTGCAGTAGAGCCCACATTGGTACTTGTGCATTTGACCCATGGGTCACTGAGCTCACTGATAAGGTGGCTGCCCTCCAAGGAGACATCCAAGCCTCCAGTCAGGTCCCACAGTAATTGCAGGGTCAGCTTTTTTGCCACATACGGTGACCATTAGCTGAAAATGTCAGAGACCAAAGGTCACTGCGGTGCCCTGGCAGTATTTATACACTTGAAAAGTACCTGGGTGCCTTTGTGTATCCCAGTGTTACTGCTCCTATGGAAAACCAAGAATTTGCTTTTTAAAACAAAATATGCTTTCTCTCTCTTATATATGCCATATACATGTTCTGCCTTCAAAAGTGTTATCTCATATTTAAAACAATGTGATGGGGAACAGGATTCATCCCTCGGTAAAGCAAAGGATGCTGCTGCCATTGTTTCTTCATTGTTAAAAGGTGAAAACCTCAGACAACAAGAAGAGAAAAAAAAAGAAAAAGAAAAAAAGAAAAAAGAAGAAAAGAGACAGTTTTAAGGGCTTTTAAAATATCTAATGCTCCAGGATCTAAATTGGCAAGGAGCCAAGCAGTGTCTTAAAGGGACAAGCACTTTATTATACTTTCTAATTCTTCCAAAGTCTGTCTGTAGGATATATGAGCTGGCTCTAATATGACTACTCTATTCTCATCCTCCAGTGGTATACTCTGGTCTCAGCTCATAAATTGAAAATGGAAGATCACTAAATCAGCGTGGACTGTTTCAGAGGGACATTGTGAATTTCCAGTCAAATCTTCTGGTTTATCTTAAATATTTCATCTTAATGTCACCTTTGGAAAAAAAATCTTTCATTCAAGTAAGTTACAACATACAGTTCTAAACTGATTGCACTCCCCCACTGACCTTCTGGAGAAAGGCTTCCACAGCAGTACAAATACCACGTTGGCAGCTCCCTGCTGTAGCTTAGGAAGCAGAATTTTTGGCATGGCAAATGTTCTCAAGACACGTTATGATGCATAAACAAGATAAGAAAGGGTCCACATTGCCATAACACAACTTGTTCACCACTGTGGCTTTTGGCTAAGGCTCCTTTCGGAGTCTACCACTTCTATAGGGGAGTCCCATGTCCTTTAAACCAGCATGACCAGCATGCTGTTCATCATAATTTACTAGGCCAAACTATTTTCTGCATTGCCATGAATTTCATCAGTCTAAGCAAGGGGAGCCATTTTTTGAGGCAGGAGGGGATGCAGTAGTGAAAAGGATTGAAAAAGATACAGATGAATACTCTCAATGAATCAGGTACAGCCTGACTGAATCTCCTTACAATAATAATAGCCCCTTCCTCCCCTGAGGAGTAGCACTTCCCCAAAAGCTCAAAGAAACAACTAGAAGGGAAAGATTTAACTAAGAAGTTGTATCACAAAATGCATTATAAATATCATTCATTTCAACCAATGCCAGTTGTACTTGGCAATAAACAATGGACCCTTGAAATACAACTCTTCTGTATTCTGCTGCTGAAATAATTGAGGAGTTACCTGAGAAATATGTGTTGATAAAATTGCTCAGAGGGCTTGAATCTTTCTTTCTACCCCAGCTTTATTCTTTCATCCTCTGAGTGAAGAGGATTTTGGGTTTGGGGACTTTAAATGAAGCTGGGAATTTCCATTGCTGCTTATTTATACAGGGCTATGCACCACAGTTAATTCACCCTGACAAGAATGATGTTGAGCTTTCTTGCCATATGATCTTGTATTTAAGATCCTGTCAGTTTTGAGGACTCTAAATAAACCTTCTTTTAAATATTTAATACTCTTCAGTGATATATGCCTTTAGGCTCTGAGCCTGGTCCAACCATCAAAACTTAGAGTTTTCTATATTTCCCAACACCACAGTCTTCCTGTATAAATTAAATTTGCACTCTAAATTCTCTGATGGATTCCAAGTTGTTTGCTTCTCATCTGCCATTCCCCTATATCTAGAAAGAAATGAAAATCTATTTGAGTTTCTTCTAGAAGACTTCTAAGGTATTTGTATAGTAAAGTCATCCCATCCCAAAAACAAATAGCCAGAATATTTTGTGATGTCTCTGATGGTGTGAATGATGCTCAGGTTCTCTACATCTTGCTTCCTTTTTTATAAAGGACCTGATAAAAGAAGTCAAAGAAATGGCTATTTCTTTGTCTACTTCTTTGGGCCAGTGACTTCCTCCCTTTTGTTCTGGTAGCTATAGGAATCAGAGGAACAACAGGCTACCTGACGCAGATCAGAGATCTTCCTGGAGTAAATAGAAGCCACCTTACAATACTGACCCATTGAAGCATCATGTTTAATGTGGGCTTTTACCAAAATAGCCAACAGCCTGTTGCTTGAGAATCTCACTCACGTCACTAAGAGAAACATAGGTTAAAGCTCTCACTTTAAATAAGATTGATAGAGGTTTGGATTTCTGTCCCCACTGACTATGCCAGGTTATTTTTCATTTTGACCACAAGTGCCACAGCAGACCTGTGGAGATTTCCTTCTAATTATATATGTCAAGTAGTCAAACCAGTTCAGACACTCATTCAGCTTTCTCAACACTGTGAAGGAAAAGGTGGCCAAAGGAGTTGGTAGATCAGAAGTTTCTTCTCATCCTTCCAGCAGCCTCAACCATCAACACAGTTCTCAAGGTACTGAGGAACTGGGACCTTCCGGGCAAGATTTATTTGCTCCCTTGTCTCTTTATTTGCTCCCTTGACTCAAAGTCATGCAGAACTTGTTTTCAGCCTGTATCTCCCCATTTTCACTCCTCTATGTGTCACACACAGATAAAATCTGGTAGAAAATCTGGGTAGAAAATCTAAGACACACAACAAAATCCCAGCCCAAGAGTCACAGAATGTTACCTGAATAGGAACAGGGCAGATAGGATACCTGTCACATGCTCCAGCCACAATCAATAGCAAAGGCAAAAAAGCTCTAGCGAGGGCCTTCATCAAATGAAACATAACTAAAACAAAGCGTGTGTCAAGTTCATTTCAAGAGAGGTTCCTAGAAGATAACTTGTAACAACTAGAATAGAAATTCAAGCTCTTCTTTGACAGAAATCGTCCTTAACTCCAAGTAAGAGTGTTTAGACTTCACAGAACTCAGCAAAATTGCCTTTGAGTGTCAGCAGTGAACACTGTATATTCTTCTAAGACTTCACAGTGCAACTGTCAGCTGTCTGTTTTCTTTCTGCTATATGTAGAGTTTATACAGACACTCCCAGAGGAGCCTTTAATTGCATGTCATGACAAGTCTCCCAACCTCTTTGCAGCTCTTCCACTTAACACATAGTGTAAACTCACCCAATCTCCCTTCACTTTCTCCTTCCTGGATTTCTCTCTTGGAGCTCTGTGGAGGCCTGTGTTGAAGCTTCATTATGATAGAGTGGACCCAGTGGAGAACTCTATAAAAAGCATCCGACCCATTTATCAGGACAGATCTCTTTAACAAGTCTATATAGACCTCATGTGTTGAAGAGACCTAACCTGTGACTCAGAAACAAAACTAAAACCCGAAGTAACTAAGAAAGAGGGGTCTTTTTTTCCCCTGATTGCTTATTCCTACTGTTGTTTTCATTGTGCAAGAAAGTCACTAGGTTTTACTAACGACATCACTGAGTGGTCCCAGCAGAGAGACACCATCATTACAGAGAGAGCTATGCAAACACAGAGACCATCCCTGCCCCTGTGTTCATATAATATAAATAGTAAAGACAGTGGGAGGGAAAATAGAAGCACAGAAAGGTGAAATCCGTTGTTCAAGATGACCCTACAGCTCAGTAGTCACTACAGAGCATTGCTTCTCAGGGCAAGTGATTTTGTAAGAGGTCTAGATTTGCACGTAATAAAAAAGACAAAATAATTATGGCAAAGCTATTGTAAAGCCTAGTTACACTTGTAAAGGGGTTCTGTAGAACCTCATATCCCAGTGTGTCATATTATTCCATTTTTGAGCAAATTTCTTCAATTTTCAAGTCAAAGAGGCATTTCTTTTGCACTGCTTCTGCCTCAGACTAGTATCCAAAAATCAAGGTCCACCAGTAAAACATTTATATTTAAAACACTGTATGTTTGCATCAAATTCCTCCCCCAGCCATTCCAGCCATGGTTTAACTGTACACTTAAGCACATGTTTAACTTTAACCACACAAGTAGTGCTATACACATCAATGAAACTACCTGCACTTAAAATTAAGCACTTGTTTAAGAGCAAGATGCAGAGAGACATATAGTGGGATTTTAAAAACCCCTTGAGCATTCGGTGGAAGTTAGGTGCTTAATGCGCTTAAGAGACATTTGAAAACCCTGCTGAGATGGTGTATCTGCTGCTGAATGCCTCTGGAAATCTGGCAGTGATGCTCAGAATGATACAACAATTGATTGCAGTGAGAATTGCACCTCTAATGAAGTCCTGATTGCCCAGGGAATTTGGAACAGATATGGCTAAAACTGGTGCAAGGATCAGCTCTTTTTTCTAAAGCACCTCTTAGAGCTTGATCCAAAACAGCAGTGGGGTGTTGCGTTATTCTGTGAGCTACTCGAGCAGCAGCTCTCAGAGGGCTCACAGAACCAGCTTGTGGTCCATTTATGTTTACTACTTTCCAGACTTCAACAATCTGGGGTACAATATCACCCTGTACAGCGGTCAAAGACCCCAGTCCTCTTTTTCCCATCCTATCTCACCAAATCCTGCACCTACGCGCTCTCTTGATCCCAGACTAATCCCTCAAAGAAGACCCAAACCACCCAGTCTCCAGCTCTGACAAAATCAGCACTCACCCAGCAAAGCATCCAAACGCCTGAGGACACTCAGAAGCTGAACAAACACCTCTAATGAAGTGATATAATTTTTCTAAGCTAATGAGAAGAAGGTGACCTGAGCCCACAGGTATGAACCCTAAAGGACAAGAAGCCAAGGAGATAAGCACCCACTCTCCACACAAGCTAACAGAGGTCACGCCGGCCAGAGTTTGAATCTTTCTGGCAAACAGCTCGCTGCAGCTCTACACCTGGCTGGGTTTAATTTGTTATTTATGTCAGCTTTGCATATTTGTAAAGTTCAAGGGTTTATTGCCCTGGCCTGACCTTGCCAAGTCAGAGCTCACATGTGGTTCTCTAGTAGCAATTTCTTTCTAATAAACTTTACTTGAAAGAACATGTGTGATAGATTTTGTTGATGATTAAAAAGAATGGGGCTATGTTCATTGTTAGCCAAGCTGGTTTTGAAGTTTTGTTGGAAGTCACCTCTGCTCTCATTTTTAAAGAAATGTCCCGTTCCCCCTCACCCCTTTATTCAACTGCACACCCTAATTATGTTTCATGTTGAAGCATGTAGCATTGTCTGTGCCTATACAGTAAAGACACTTCCCCCATGTGCTTATTAAGATTGTTAAATTAAAGAGCATTGTTCGGAGTTGTTCTTTAACCAGAGCATGTGCAAGCACCAGAATCTGGGCACACACAAGAGCATGAAAATGTAAGTCTCGGATGTACAAACATGTAAAAAACTACCAGTGCCTGGCACATTCTTTACCAGCCCCAAAGACTGTTGCTCCCAGTTTGCTTTGTTTTTCCCTGTTAACAAAACAAATATTTTCTGTCCCTACAGACTGTAACAGCGTAAGATCCTAGCTCCATAGGAAGCAACACCAGATTCCCTTCACCTTCAAAGGGCTCAGAAAGTCATCCCCTTATGCTCAAAAACAAATAAGCCAGCATTCCCTGGGAAGTGGAACTTCTAAAACATGATATGTTGACCTTTCTGCAGTATGGGTTCTCATGTGGCTAAAAGCATGGTGGTGCCTGTTTCCATAGTGAGCAATTCCAGCCACCTGGGTGCCATGCAAACTCAAGCACTAGATGCACTTCAGGGACTGCATAAACTGAGGGTTTTGTGCTTGTGCCCAGAGACCCACATTTAATCCAGCAGTGCCTATCCTTCTGCTAAGTGTGGTTGATGCTGTCCAAGTTTAAGAGTTATTAGAGGTAGATAGACAGACATGATTGCATAAATCTCACTTTCTTATAAATCCCAGATGAAAATAACACTGCTAGCACATCCTGAAATCCTTACTTCCCCCAAACTCTTAATTTTCCCACAGCTTGTTGTATTTTCAGCTTAGAACATAATTCTGGACAGATAGCATTGAAGGATGTTCTCATCTGATGTATGACAGCAAGTTAGCATGTGCTTTAGTGATTATTTGAAGAGCATGTATGTGCAAGTACTTTCCTGAATCAACAGCTTTGATTGTAAATCATTTGAGGCAGGATTGCCATTTATTAAATGTGTGTACAACAACCTGCCCGAGATCCCTAACACTACTGTAAAATGACTAAATAAGTAAATAATAGTGACATTCATGCTCTGACAGCAGCTGTGAGACTTTCCATTAAATGAAGAGCTCAAGAGGCAATTGCGCCTAATAGTCAAAGCAGGGAGTAGGAAACTGAATTCCTGGTTGTCACTCACAGAGCAGGGTCAGGATGCAGGGTAGGTTACTCCAGCCTGAAGTATCAGCCCATAGCTCCCTCTGTGAATGGGACACTGGCTTCAGGAACTGTTAGCCTGACACAAGTTTTTCCTTTACTAAGTGGCAAAAGACACTAGTTTGAATTACACTCAGTGTGGTTTGGCATGTAAAAGCTGCAGGGTAAGCAGCAATGATCAGCTGTGTGCCGACTGATTAGCAGAGCTCAGTCTGCTGAAATCTGACTGAGATTTGCTTTTTCCAGTACCACCAAAACAAATCTTAAATCTTATTTCTTGTCTTCTTTTTGTATGAGGTGATTTTTCAAAGAACCAGGCAATTTTAGCAAACCATAACAGACATGTATGAAGCTTCATATGTTTGTATGTGTATATATACAGACACAGCTTCAAATACTTCTCTTTTCTTCAGCTTCTCTGTTTCTTTGGCATCACTGCTATCTGTCTCCATACACAGTCTTCTTGCCACATTCATTGTCCTTACCTTTCTCATCTCTTTCTTACTTTAAATTCTTCCCCTCTCTCTGTGAATTTCACATCTTTTTAGCTCTGAATGTCTTTTCATGGCCCAAATAATACCATATATTTTAAAACAAATAGCACCCCTTTCTCCTCTTACAAAGCTTTTTTATAATGTTCTCACTTAAAATGCATAAATAGTTTGGCAAAAACACATTTTTACAAGGAACAACAAAACTAAGGAGATCCAAAGCCGACTAGACAGCCCCATATAGGCAAACCAAGAGCAGAATAAAACTGGGGTTTCCAAAGCAAACTGGAAAAGTTTCAACAAAGCCCTAGCCCTTATTCTGAGTGCAGCTTAATTGGACACCCTGGTGTTTGAAGGGGCTTGGTGGAAAATAAAACAAATGTGCCTATTGTTCTTAGAACAAGTATTGTAATAATAATCATTCTTTAAGCATCAGCAGTGCCTTTCATCTAAGGACCATAAAACACAGAGCGGACATTAATGAACTAAGCCTCTTGGAGTTCCTATAAACAAGGTAGAAATTTTAGACCCATTTTTAACATAAGACTGAGGCCCAGGTAAGATAACAGCAATTTGGTTTTTACATTTGCTATTGTTTACTTAATTCTGTTTAGGCCTAACAATAAGCATTACTTGATCTTCAGAAGTCATAAGTATCCCTTATCCAATGGCTCTTATACAGTATCTTTAAAGCTCAATTTCTACTTTAGTTGCCTTAAAAGTATGTGCTTAGATTTCTCTGCCTCAAAATCCCTCACAGAATCACACCACAAGTTTGTGCAAGGACTGGAAGAATTTAAAGCTCCTGGTTCCTAGTCCCTTCATCTACGCAGTAGTCTACCACGATTTTCATAGTACAGCTAATGTCCTGTAAATACCTAGGCATAGTCTTCACTTTCAGCATGAGCAATTCCATTGAATACAGTATTAAACACAGTGAATACAGTTGATTCAGCGTGCAGGTTTTCTTACAGGATTTGGTCTCACATATATCCTTTCTAGCCTTTAGAAACTCTCAGATGACTTCACATACTCGCCCAAGAGTTTCAAACATGAAATTGAGCTAAATCCCCGCAAAACCTTGTTTTATCAACCTTTGCTAACTCTTCAGTGATTGGTCAGGACATTTGTAAGCAGTTTCCCAGGCATTGGCTTAACAAGAAGCTTCCAGCCTTGCTTTCAACCAATCCAAGTGCTAAACAGAGCACTGCCCAATTTATTTTTTAACAAGGTTCTCTACTACTGAAACCAGTATGAAGTGCAATTATGGGCTTAACATTCAACTGTTAAATTATCCACCCAACATCTTTCCAGGCCATTCTTTTAGTTCTTCAGAAGAATATTTTATTGGAAAGGGTAAATGTATAAAATTCTACTGTTAAAACACTTAACAAATCTCCCCTGTCAGGCCAGTAAACTGTAGTCCACCCACTCTGATCTGAGATTGCTGTTTCTCTGCTCCCCCTTCCCCACCTCTCTTTTCTTTGTTTAAAATATGCTGACCACACAGTGACCTCTCGTAACCCATTGGTCGAAAATTACAACCAGCCACACAAACAAGCAGCTCGAGGTCAGAAAGAGCAGGGTCTGCTAAAAGTTAGTAATCATACATTAATTCCCTGACATAATTAATCAAAATGAACCACCGTTATCTAGCACGGAACCTTTAACCTATTACAAAGGGGTCAATTTGCAAACCACTTGAGCATGGGAGTTTGGTACAAATAGCATACTCCCTTCATCTGGGATGCCCTAAGTAGGCAAAAATGCCTTTGAAGTCCCAAATCTACCAGATTTAGATATAATTTCATCAATCAAGTTAAAAGGCTGCCTTCCTTCCAAAAAGGATTTCATGTAGATCTGTCATCTAGCTCTGTTCAGTGGGTGACTGAAAATCCATTTGTTAGGCTCTTTTTGTCAGGATGGAGTGGGCTGCAGTTGGCTCTACATGTCAAAATAGCTGAAAGTTTATCAAATTGAAGGCTAAGAGGCATGATTTGTGTTACAACCTGCACTGGTCTGGTGAAGGAAGCAGTAAATCTCAGCTTTGTTATGCCAATCATCTCCAATTCTGGATCTTAATTGTGTTTTCATTTGATATAATTCTATCTATATAGAGTATGCAGCTATTCATAGGGAATCAGTGACAGAACTTCACACATCTGTACAGCTTGCAGCACCATGCTGCCTAATGATCCTTTATGCTCTCACCCAAGCAAAGTCCCTGTGAATTAGTAGTATCTCCATCTTAAAAGTACGGAATTGAAACCCAGAGAAATAGCCCTGATCTTTCAAGCTATTTTAGTGTTCAGGTCCTTTTCACATCTTAAATTCCCACTGAAATCAGCATGAATTGGGCATCTCAACAGGAATCAGAAGCCTAAATACTTTAATATTTGGGTTTAAATGGCATGTCCAAGGTCAGATAGGAGGAACTTGCAGCAGAAACAGGTGCAGATCCAGGTCTCTGAAGTCCACTGAATCAACCTTCCTTCATCAGATTTAAGATCCCTACAGTCCATGGAGTCTCCCTTGAGTGTTATCTAATCCCCTTTCATATGTACCAATACAAACACTCATCCGTATGTATATTTAATGTATTTATTTATTGCATGCAAGAATGGATGAGCTGTGGAGTTTTAGAAGAATATCTTCTTATCCAGTGACATTATACATCACACAGGTGAATCTCAAGGGGTTTATGATGTTACCAAGACCCCAAAATAGAATTAATTTTAAGCCATTCACTGAATCTCATTTTTGTGTCATATAATATATGACCACAACAAATGTGTCAAAAATATTTCAAATTACTTTATATTAATATTAGTGCAACAACTGCATTTTGAAGGTATCACACCTACTTTAAAAGTTTCTGGGAAATGTAAAACAAAGTCATTGTTAAGGTCAGTGTTTTAGCAGAGGTCACTTGAACTACAATTCCCAATATGCGCATGGAGTTGACATGTCTGGCTTTTAAAACAAAATCACAATTCATCATCTGAATGTCAGATCTGTGGCTTATGAGTTCCCGGTGTCTGAATGATTATGACACTTATAAAGTATATTTTATTATTACAGCCCACTCATTGCCATTCTCCATATGTGAAGTGATGGATATTTTAAATGTAATTCTACTTATTTATATTTATATCTTACTAGTGACAGGTAAAAAGCATCAACAAATCACTGCAATTTTTAACTAGTCAGATACAAGATTTATTTTCAGTATAGTTAGTATGCGCACTGTGGTTATTAGGAAGAATGATTCCCACCCAGAGAATCATTGTTTAGTCATGTTTAATTAAAATAAAAAAAAAGCAACCTCAAAACATTCAGGAATGTCACACAAAGGTAAAAGGGAAAATATTAGAGATGCATATCACAAGAAGTCTTTGTGTAGAAACAAGGGGTCAGACTGCACTCACCTTTCTGCTTTGACTGCTAGAAAGGCTGGTTTCATACGGGGGTTTATCAGCCAAGAGCCAGGAACTGCACATCAACTTCAACATCTTCCATTGCTGGAAATGGACACTGGAAGTTTAGAGGCTAAAACTGTCATTAACAAAAAGAGATTGCCCACAACATACTGCTTCTTCAGATTCATGCCATTTATGGCATCAGTTACCATGGTGGCTGGGAAACATGCCAGGCAAAATGGGGGATGCTGAAGTTCTAGAGTTCTTCTTCTTCCAGAAGGGCTAAAAACCATGACTCAAAACCCAAACTGCAAATAATATTGGGACTGATTCATCATTCCTATTTTGAGGACCCTCTTGCACATGAGTTTTGCAGCTGCTCCTGGCTATAGCTTAGTGCATACCTCTCAGAAAGAGTAGCGCTGGACACATACTGCAGGGTGGGATTTCCCATTTTCAATTGTGGACAGCTCTGTGCAATGGGATAATACAGCTCCAGGTTGCTGTAAAACTGTTGGCTGTGTAATCTCAGATTCCTCCCAAGAAAATTGGTACTTTTCTCTATGCCCAGTCCCCAAGGGCATGAGCTGCAAGGCTGACACTACCCTGTTTGTTGGGAGATTTTGTAGATTAGCAGAAAACTTTGATGCTTGTCTCCACTCCACACATGCACTGTACCAAGTCACCATATGCTCTAGTAAAAACTACTGAAACCCTCACTTAGCATATGTATAAAACGGATATAACTATAATTAATGACCTTCAGGGTCTCTGGTAAACCCATTTAGCATTTGTCAGGCACTCTGTGGGGTTTTGGGTCAAAAACAATAAGCACAAGGTAGCATTAGGAAGAGTTCCATCCTCAAGTTATAATAATATATAATAGGATCTTCAAGTTACAAATAAAATCACATTGCAGAAATGTGTAACATGGAAAATACAACTGAACACATCACACATCCAAATAGACTTAAGGGTGTCTAACATGTAGATGTATTCTGGACTAGGGCATTCACACAGCAATAAATCTGTTCTTGCACAGATAACTTCTGTTGCTGCAAACAGATGGGAAACAAGTGTGAAAACACCAATTGCAGCAATTTACAATAGTAGTTGCTCTAAGGTATGAGTTACCTTGAGCTTATTCAATAATATCACACAAAGGACAAAGGGGTTGCTGGTAGCTCATTCTGCAAAACCATCTGAGCTGCAAAAGCTTGTGAGTCACACTCCAGAGCATCTGCAAGGAAAAATACATTACATTTTCCAGGCCAGCAAAACTCCTGCTCAAAGTGGGAAACTCACACATGTTCAAACCATTCCCTCCCCCATGCACCGTCTCAACTCCCACGGGATAGGGAGTTTATTAGTTAATACTTGAGCTTAAATCTTCATCTGAGGAAGCGATGAGCATCTAAGTCTCTCCTCCCTTCTTGCACAGAGATGAAAGTTTCTTAGCTGGCCTGTTCTGTCCAACCTCCCCCCTTCCTAGAAGAGATGAATCCCTGCTGAAGAAATCTGAAACCTCTGGCCACCCAGCATATTCTTCAGAAATAAAAGCATCTTCTCTGAGAAAATGCATGCATGGAATGAAGCACAATGCAAGGCAAGCTCTGCTTGCTTAGAGCTGTAGGAAATGAAAGGTAAAAGCCAAAAAAGCCAAACGGAGTGGTGTTAAGATAACAACAGGACATTGTTTTGATCCCAGGAGATCCTGTGGTTTTTCTTTTTAATAGTGTCACTTAGAGTAACTTATAAGAGAGGCAGGGAAGGTGACACAATTTTATAACTCTGCAGGGGCTTCACACCATGGGACAAGATTCCTATTGTACTGAGAAGCATTGGAAAGAAAGGGGGGAAAGGAAAAAAAAAAAGAGCTTGCAAAGCAGATCTAAAATTACACCTATTCTCAAGGAAGATACAAATCTAGGCCAGAAGGATTGCTCATTACAATGAACTCCTAGGAACTTTTCTAGCAAGGGCTTTGCAGGTATTTATCAACCTAGCTGAGAGCAGGTGAATAGGAGCAGGGGGGTAATCAGCCTGCTTTCTCCCCACAAAACACTCAGTCTAGTTTTACAATTGATCACATTTTGTTTTCACATCTCCCGAGTCCAAAATTTGTTCAACAAACCTCCAGTCAATGGAAAGGGTATGACAGGGATGTGATAGACAGATGGGAAATTTCAGAGGTAACCGATTCTCATGGTTTTCCCATCCAAGCTCATGTTCAGGCAAGCAAAAAACTCAGCTTTTTAGCTAACAGGACAAAATGAAAGCAGAAGACCAGGTTTGCAGGATCTGTCTGCGCATTATGCTGAGGACTGGATCAGTTCTTTGAGGTGCAGCCTCTGCACAGTTCACCTCCAGAGTCAGATCCTTGACTCTCACATTGCTTGCTGCAATCAGTCTTAATGTATTTCCACTTGGTCAACTATCTTTACCCAGACGCACCCCACATGGAGGCAGGACACTTCTAGTGAGTCTTGCCAGGGTTTATTTGTTTCAAAAATACAAAATCATTTAATAACAGTGGTTTTTCAGCTCTCCCCTTTCCTCAGTCCCATCAGTAGCAGCAGAGGTGGGCACAATCTGTAGCACTAATGAGCTCTGGACCTCTTGAGGTAGCTGGTGTACCTCATACAGGTACAGACAATAGTTTCAAAGCCTGGCGTCAACAAATTAGTTGCAAATTTCAAGCCACAAAGTTGGAACAAACCAAAGGTGCTGCTGCCCTCCTACAGGAGAAAACCATAAACAGTTAAACCCAAAATAAACAGCAGAAAACAGGCAGGTTCAGTGAGGAACAAAACATAACAAACCTGAGTGGGCATCTGTGATTTTCAAACCATAACATAAACCCATGACAATAATTACAGTGGGATGGCCCCCCATGTCCCACTAGTATTATTGTGAGGTAAACTCTTCAAAGATCTTTATCTGAAGCTAATTTCAACTATTTGGTTACAGAACTTCTTTCATTCCCTTTCCCCACTCTGCATCGCACAATGCTCTTTTTGGTGTTTCCGTTCACACAGCGGGCACTGATCCCTGTTAGGAAAGGTGTCAAAACTTCTAATAAAATGACTGCTCACGCAGAAAAGTCTCACAGCCGAAATTTTGGAGCCGTATGAACTCCCACACAAAGCAGGGCTGTCAGATCAGATTGCAAGGTGTCAGTTTACCCAATTCAAACCTGAGGCTCTACTAAATCAAAACGCACAACAACCCCCTCCCCTACACACACACAAATGGAAGACGTCAATCAAAAGTAATTAATAGTTTTCCTTCCTCTCTTGCACTCCAAAGAATACTGGGAGACAATATTCTGTGAACTCAAATGACTGATGAATAACACGCGCTCGAAAAATCGTATTTATGGTAAAATATTCACTGCAGTTGTCAGCGCTACCTGAAGACTTGTATTCCAGATGCGCAACTTATCCCAAATTCCTCAGCGGTGTCTGTGCTAAAATGTGCTGCACAATGTAAAGTTTCAGAGGTGACAGAAGGCGTAGGTACAGATGGGGAGGACAAACGTGGGGTTAAGCCAGATGTGAGGGAAAAAGCTTGGGGCCAGATCTGAGCCTTCAGCACCCACCATTTACGTCAAGCAACTGTGAATGATCTCATTTCCCAAGTCATCTGGGGCAAAATACGGCTTTGTGTAGAGAAGCCAATACTTATGGGAACACACAAAATAAATAAAGAATCCTATTAGGCTTCACTGAGACCTGGAGGGGTCTAAATGAAGCTCCTCCAAACTGAAAATGAGATTTCTTCATTTATCCAGCAATATCTGCATAAAATGGCAGTAGTACAGGTTGCTGGCTCTTGATCTCAACTTCTTACAGTGCACCAAGCGCTGCAGTACTACTTCATACTTTATTTTCAATTATTAGGTGTGGATTTACTCACAGAAGGATACAGAGGGACTAACAAGGCCATACCTCCATACTCTTTTCTCTCCATCAGCCCACTAATTCCCATGCCATGTTTGCGTCCACCCGTGTCATGCATCTCAGCTGTGTATCTCTCCTCTCCCCACAACACAGCCACAGATGTGTTAAATTAACTCTGTGGTAAATGGAAATACATTAGTAGGCAGGCAACTGTGAACTTAGAAAAATCCTCCCATTTGTTTCATATTCCTTGCTCTGAAAAGGAATATCCCTGCTTTGGTGCTTCTTGCTTTCACCTAAGCAAGGGTTTTTGGGATACAGACATATGTGGATGGCAAAGTCAGCTCTTTCCAGCTGCACACCAGCTTTACATGGGAGTTCTCCATAACTCCCTTCAGCCAAACTGACCTGACTTAACAAAGAGAGGCTATTAAACCTGTTGCACAGTTTTTCTTGCTATTTCCCATTCAATTCCCTATGTACAGGCATGATCTTGCAAAGATTTATGTTTAAGCATTACTTACCCAAGTGATATCCTTAAAGTCAATTGAAGAGCAAAGAGAGGCTTCTCAGCACACATGCTGAAAGTCCTTGCATGATTATGAGCTGTAAATGACTCTACATCATTCCCTTTCACCAACACATGTTGTATTTATAGACAGATGTCATAAATATATTTTGGGGTTTTCTCCAACCTTTCTTTTTTTCTCCACATTTTTTACCATACTGGCTAGAATACTCTTGCAAATCCTTAACTTACTCTGAATGACAAGTTGTAGTATATGCTAGAAGTAGCTCCTCCCAGCCTACTTGCAGGCAACCTAATGGAAAGAGGACCACTGCCCTGGATATCTTTAAAGCACTAGGCCCGTAAGTTGTTGCTGCTGTTGTAACCCCATAAAGCTCTTTTCTTTTGTTCTCTTCTTGAGACTGGTTCCTAGTACCCTTCAGACATTTTATTGATCTTTCTCCTCCTCTAGCTCATACATGCTAATTGTACCTCTGTAGCAAAACAATCTTATTATCATGTTAATTAGTGGGAGGGTTGTTGAGGGTTTCCAGTTCATTACCTGCTAATTTCAAGATAAATGAATCCACAGGTTACTAAGTAAATAAGGTCACCTATCAAGTACTTGTAAACGTGTTTGTAAACAAGGAGGGGAGATGGGGAGGGAGAGAAAGGGAAGTATGTTTGGCTTGGATGGTGGGAAGTAGCTTTGGATACGGATTTGGCATCCCATGCTGGGGTGACTCCATTTCCCTTGAACTCATTTGTAATGGAAAGCGAATGTTTGCTGTCCACCTGGTTCCCCAGTGGGACGTTTCCTCCCTGCAACTACTTTGTGAGCTCAAAGGGCTCTTTGTGAGCAGATTACTCATTCGGAGGTTTGCTTGATTGTTGCTGCCTTTTGTGGTGAGAGCCAGGAGTGAGGACATGCACTAGGCAATACAGCACCAAAGGGGGAACAAAAAAGCATGGTAGTGTGAGTCACAGTAACCTCCCCCTCCACATGGCTCAGGGTTATTCATATTGCCTTTATACACAGGGCAACAGGACAAAGGAATTCAATGGGAGAGGGGAAATAAACGGATCCTCAGCTAGGGTAAAGTGACATACTGCTTTGAAATCTGCGCCTTTACACCACTCCCCAGATCTCCAGGAAAATTACTCCCTGACTGGGACAAGCAAACAAAAGGACCATGTAGAAAAGCATATCTGAACCATTGCAGAGGTAATGTATCGGGGTCAAAATGCAAAGTGATACTGAGCAGGGTCCCTAGGGCTCTGTCCTCAGACTGCATTGGTTAAAAGTAGTGAAATAAAGAATATGTGTATTAAATGGTCAGAGAACCCCAAGCTGAGGAGGGGAAACCAGCCCACTGAAAAGGAGGAGAGAAATTCGAAGAGTTTTTATAAATAGGAAAAAATTATCTGAGAAAAAAAACCCAACAATAGGATATCAGTCCTATGGGCAACTTCAGTCTGAGTAGGAGTAAGGTACATCAAGACAGAGTGAGCCTAACAAGGTGGTGATTCTTCATTAAAGGACACGAAGATATGAGCAGATCTCCAGTTAAAGAGGGAGGAATACTGTTAAGATGTTGTGGACAAAGAAAACATGATATAAGCATGTATAAGCAAAAGGGTTCCCTGCCAGACTCCTGAATGACCTCCAGACCATGCCGTCCTCTCTGGAGCCAGGTTTAGAAGGAGAGCAGAAAGATTAGAGCTCCATGGAATTTAGCCTCTGAAAAAGACTGAATGAACATAATTGTTTTAACTGAGGGTCTTCAGAAAATTAAGAGATGAAAGAAGGAAATAATCTACCTTTCAGAACCCTACAAATGAGTTTACAGCAAGTAGAATTCAGGTTTGGGGAAAAAAATTGGATGCCTATATAAAAATGTTTAGTGTCAATGTAGGGTCCCAAGGATATCTAAGGCAGGCTGGCAAACATGATAAGGGACCTGTGGGAGGCTTGTATCCTTGTGATGAGGCTGTAGACTTGGCAAGATAGAATAAGAGATTTTAAATGACAGTAGAGACCTGTGTTTAAGCATCTGAATCATTCCCTAGGTAAAATTCCTTAAAGCTATGGGCAGTGAAACACTGGAGCAGTTTGCTTGAGGATGTTATGAAGTCTTAATCTTTGGAATAAGATGGGGTGTCTACCTACCTTGGTGCACTGGGATCCAACAGATTCCCATGCAAAACCACCTGGGGTCTTTCTCATTTTGTGTTTAGATTAGAAATCACTGGCTAGCTCCTTTTCCCAGCTGTAGTACTCATGGATTCAGCTTTCTAATTAATCCATGCCCAAGTCTGTTTCAGAAGCATGGAACTGGTCACAAACTCTCCAGTGGTGGTCCAGTGGGTTAGACCTGAGAAGACACAAGAGCTGGGAAAACAGCAGTGAATAATTCATCTGCCTCATCCCACCTTTTTCTCCGAGGGAGAAGCCTGAAAACCCTATTCCAGTTTGCCAGATTTGATTCAAATTCTGTTTAAAAGAGACACTTGTGGTAAATTTCCTTTTTTCCCCCTAGTTGCATTTGAAATTTGTTATTTGTGCCAGGAGCTCTGTCGCATGAGTCACCTGATCTCCTTCCACCAGCTGGATGAGCATATAGCAACTTGTATCATCAGCTTCCAAGGGTGAATGGTCATAAAAAACAAGTTTAAAATTGCTTTTTGCGAGCATGCAAGAGAGAAATAACCATTTGAATGTTTGCTAAAAACAAGTGCGAAAGCACCACAAAAAGAGGCCAGACAAATTCATTTAGTTTTCTTCTCCCCACCCCGCCTCCGATTTATTTGAAGAGCAATGGATTATTCTGCTTTACATGAATTAGAACAGAGAAATAGCCTCCTTTTTAAGTGGAGGTTGATATCAAATGCCTGTGAAAAACAGCAAGGCCTTCTGTGAACTCTGAATTGCCTGTGCATTTACTTAGATACCAGCAACTCGGGGATTTTACCATTTCAAGACAAGCGATTATGAGAAATACGCAACATGATCTTATTACTGTAACTAACCAGCTAAAATATATGCATGAAACACAATTAAAGGGTGTCCTGCGTATGTATTGATTTAATTTCTAGTCCTTGCCATATAGGGTCAAAACAGACTTTAAGCAGCAATGTATTCTATGTTATTTTTTTAGTGTGCTTGGGAATTTTGGGGTTAGTTCTCTGTGGTTAACTGCATAATTAATCCAATGCTTATTAAGACAGACTCAAACGTTTGTATCATCTGGTTTTGGCCTCCCATTCAGAACACCTTTAAAGTTTCTAACTGTGTAAAACATAGATCCTCCAGAGGCATAGTGGTTTAGCAGTCAAACTGGCATCTGAAACACTGAATTCTCCATTCTTTTTTTTAATTAAGATAATAAATTGGTCTTAAATTATCCCTGAAATCAGACCAGTGTTGATTACAATGGGTTTCATGCTGTGACAGCTCAAGATGATGTTATTTTTATTCCTTTTCAACGAGATCTTAATCTCTCCCTGCGTGTAAACAAATTGTCACAGTAACCTTGTTCTTTAATCTCCCAGCTGAAGACCTTTAAAGCATTGGGAGATAACAGATCTAACTGAGATTTCATCAGCTTTCAGGCTTTTACAGATATGCCGCATGCCTCTCCCACTGCTGCAGCCTTTAAATGTTGAAGGAGAGGAGTGCACATTACACTCAAAAGCTTTCCTTAAGCGTTTGAAAATAGTATCCGCCTAGCAACATGTGATTCAGGGTTCGCATCCACAGACAAAATTTGGATGCAGGCACAGCAAGCCAAATTGCTACCTGTTGTAGCTGGTGCAGAACTGTCCCACTGTCTCTCTTCTATCACTTTGGCTCACACAAGCCAACCTTGCTAAAAAGGTCAATGGTGTTTCAATGCTCAAAAGAACACTGTATGTCAGGAGCACCAGCTTGCATTTCTTATTCTTCTCCTAACAGAGGAAAACAATTTCGAGGGGCAGTTAGTAAAAAGAGGAATGAAAAGACCAGAGATAACTTGCTTTTTTTCCCCCATCCCCTTCACCTGCTTTGCAAATATGAACTGATTTATCTTCTAAAGCAACAGATACATAATTACACCTAGTCAGGTATTACAAATGGGGTAAAAGAGTCAAGTTATATGCCTAAGGCTCTGCAGCTTGCCTCCAACCTGGCTCACAAGCAGTGAACAATTGCCCACCCTGGGGAATCCAAATCTTCAGCCTCGTCACTCTCCCACAGTGTGGGGCAAACTCCCAGTATTAACTAACATGAATAACTGGGTTTCTGCTAAGTTCCTAAAACTCTTCCTTCCAGAGGCAGGGAGACACTGTTAACTCCACCTGTGAATACTTCTTTAAATAATAACATCAACAATATGTACATCAGTCTATTTCAGCGCATTCTGATGAGTATTTTTCATGTTTGAGGCCATGTAAGCATCATTATTCATAGTGGTAGGACTGGGAATACTCAACAGCATACATAAACCTGGTGTGCATTTCCTTACAGGTGAACATTATTTGTGAGTAGACATATGGGTACATTTTCCAAGCACTATACAGGAGCCACTGTACACACACACAAAAAAATCTGTTCCTGTTAAAATGGCTTTTGCCCAGGCATCTATGGATGTTTGGAAAATGTGCTCCATTTATTTACTGGCATGCCAGTTATTTGTCTATATAACAATGTTTTCTGTTAAGTCAAAAAAAAAATTTATTGTTTCTACAGTTTAAACTCTTTCATTGAAAATTCAGCCAAAACTATTCCAAGTCAGACAGAAAGGCCTCTCTGCAAGCAACATCGGTATCTGCATCAGGCTTTCAATAATAGTGCCCCAGATTTACTACTGACTTTCATTCGTTTTAATATGCTTCCACATCAAATTTAAAAGCACTACATATATTTCAGAGTATTTGAAGGTTTTAAGAGATACGTGTTAACAGCATGAGTACCAAATAAACATATATAAATACATATAATGCAAATTGGGGTTTATTTATTAACATTACTATCAGCTGAGAACTATTTCTTTACTTCTGGATGTTAGGCATCCTGAGAAATCCGAATAAATAAGCGCCTTTCAGAAGGAAAACAGGTAAAACTAAGGCGAAGGATCTTAAGCTGATGAGGCATATGACACCCAAAATTTCTGCATCAGAAATAACAATTATACAACAGTAATGGCAAAAAAAAAAAAAATAAATCAGGTTTCTCAATATTAAAACATTCTGCAAATACCTGCCTGGTTCATTAAACCAACCACGAAGACAAGAAAGAGCCACAGAAAGATTAATCTAAGGATGCAAAAAGCTGCACTCAATAGGTTTGAAACACTTCTTGTTCAGAATGACTTTTTTCATTCTGAAATTCCTTCAACTCTTTATCAGCTTCTGCCATTGAAAATGTAGGCAAATGGACTTAATGGGCTCAGAGATGTTTCCTGAGAATCAGTTACTGGTCATTTTCTGAAGATATTTTAAATCTATAATAGGAAATATTTACTTACCGAGTTATTTGTCAGCAAGCTGGTAAAGTGTCAGTATAGTCTGGGAATATTTACTAGCTGAAGCCTGAAACTGAACAGCAATAAGCCCTGCTTGCGACATGAGGGGAAATATTGTTATTCCCTATCTTTATATGTCACAATTTCATTAAGTTCAAACAAATATATATATTTGCCATGGCTGAGAGAGGTTAGATTGCTCTAGAGGCACATTCTCTCTCCAACTAAACGCTTCTGACCACATGCCAAACTCAGTTACTGAGCCTTCCTGTTATCTCCATTATCTCCAGTCACAAGAAAAGGGACAGCCATCAGCAAAACCTGCTCAATGTGAAGCCAGGGCAGGAATCTGGCCCTTCACAGCTGTAAGAGAACAAATGAAGTTATCCCATTGCAACACTGTAAACTACACCTTTCTCAGTTGCTTTGCTATGGATAATTCCTGTCTTATGAGAAAAAGTATTTAAGATATTTGTATCATGACATGAGGTTGCCTCACCACTTCTATCCTTACAACATCCACAGGTTACAGTCCACAATAATGAAATACAGTTTTTCCTCTACTCTGGAACTATTTCCTAAGTCACTTTTTCTGTGATCTTTCCAGATTCTGTAATCTTTCCAGAAAGAAGACCTTCCTGATAAGACATCATTAAAAATGTATAGTGGTTTTAAGAACCTCTAAAGGGAGCAGCTTTAAAAGTAAATATCAGTGAGAGTTTAGTTTCTGCAGTTGCAGTTCAAGTCTATATACTTCATACCCTCTATTCCTTATCCTAGCCTGAACTAAGCATAACTTATCTTGCAACTTCTGTAAGAATGAAGATCAATTTTCTCCCTGAGCAACAGGCTAACTCATCAGCAGAGTAGAGACTAAAACATGGCAAGAACAAATAACAGAGAGCAAAAAGGAGGCACAGAGAGAAAAAGAAGTGAAGAGACTGGAGGGCATATAAAGACAAGGCAATTTGTTAACTAGTGCGACCCAATGGAGCCCCCAATTCTGTTTCACTTAGGAGGGAAGAAGCTGCACCTGTGTGCAACCCCACCTTACTATTTGCATAGCAGTAAGCCCCAGAGTAGAGTAAGTGTCTCTCAGGGGCTGGCTGCAGTGCAAGGCTGTGTGATCTGTCATTCACTAAGCCTTTGGCATTGGTTTGCCTTTCTCATATAAACACATCCTTTGCTCTCATTAGTGTATTTTGAGCCTTCTGACATAAGGAGAGCTATCTCCATTCACCATGCTGAACTGTGGTGCTGCCAACACAATTTTAAAGCAGATAGTGTAGATGATTACTTAAGTGAATTTACGCACGATGGCAAATAACTATGCTTAATAATACTGAGAGAGCCTTAATGATTTCATTTTGGTGATTTAATTTATAAAAGCAAAACTTAATCATTTAATAGCATCATTAAGAAAACACCACAGGAAGTTTAGAATTAAAGAATCATCCATATCTCCTGAGAAATGGGTTTTCTTCTAGCATTCAGCTCATGACAAAATAAAACGGAAAGCTTGCAGCTTCTTAAATAATTGCACTTGAAATATAAGCAATCCCTAAAGAATCCATTCAGCCTCATCTTCTGCAGGACAGAAGAATTGCATTTCTTTTCACCACAATGTGAAAGAGGCTTCACAAGTAAAAGAGACAACAGGTGCCATAGGTGATGGGTATACTTGTGTATTTTCTTGGATAAGGACTGCCTTGTGAACAAAATGCAAATGTCAGAGCAATTAAAAATAGGTGTTTGTTTCAAAAGCAGCAGTTTCATGTAAAATCAAACCTTGTCAACACATTTGACAATGGAAGCATCCCTTACCAGCACATGCACAGTGCCTGTGCATGTGCACACACAAGTGTGCCTGAGTTCCAAATTGAAATCTCCAAGGACTGGATTAACCAAGAGTTTGCATTGGGGTAATGGAAAATATGACCTCATTAGCACTAGGTTTGTCATTTGCTCCATAATACAAAAGTAAATTACAGTGTATTAATGCCGTTAGTGTTGTTTTTAATGTGCACTGGGATACAATAAAAGTTTTTATGGGGGAAGTGTGATGGCATGTTTTCACTACAGCATTAGCACTGGTCTTCTGATAGGGCGGCCACTCATATTACCCAGTGGAACACTCCTATAATGATGTAGTAAAATTTGACTCTGATATAGTAAAATCTGTTTATGGCAAAGCTGCTTTTTCACACAATCAGGCTGGGGCAGGGAGCAGAAAGGACATAGCTAAAAGAATTATTTTCTAACTGCATGTTCATAGAAAGTGATCAAAAAACAAATGAACAAACCAATATTCCTAGGCTTCAGGCCTGCCCAAAGGAATTACCATGCCATACTCTCCATTTCCCTTTGCATAGTTCCTTTGTTTCTTCAGTTCATCTATAGGTTTGTCATCCAGCAGCTGCCATAAATTAGTGTCCACATCTTGGTGAAGGAACCTAAACAGGAGTATTGTAATTTAACACACTTTTAATAGGCTTGTCGTGGAGTTTTGCATGTACAACTCAGCCCGTGTAAAACAACCTCAGGCACATTCGTGGCGTTAGAGAAGGAAGGTGATGGTGGAGAGCAGGGGGTGGGGTGAGATCCTTTCCTTATTGAATACAGAGCTTGCTTGTGTTTGTAGCAGTGCTGGCAGCCTGTACCCTCCTGCCCATGCTCCTTCATTATGTTACCAAGAACAGGTTTGTGGTACTAATGAAGGTTTGCAGGTGCTCTTTTTAAGCCATGGTTTTGCCTTTCTCTCTTTCCTAACTGGACAAAGCAATTTTCATGCATTTAAACTTGTTCTCCTTGGTCTTCCTAGGTAATGGCTTCAAGCAACACCAGTCATGGCACATGCACAACAAGCCCCACTCCACAATTGCATTGATTTCCAAACTCTTACCTTTACCTGTATCAAAACTGAGGCTGAATCTGGGTTTCTGTAGCAGTGAGTCATTACAAGCTGAGCCTGGGCTAAGGTACCAACCCACACTATGACTGATAGCTGTTTTGCCTTCAGAGCCCTGGAAAACCATGCTCATCACTGATGTGAACAAGGGAGATGTTGGCGTCTGGACTGGAAGCTATCATGATGGAGGAAAAAACATCACCGGTTATAGCAGCAGCAGTCACTGTTCATGTCCTTCCCTGAAACAGTAAAAAGAGATAAAAGCCAAGAGCCCAGCTTTCATCCACTGCCTGTCTGCTTTTTCACCTTTCCCTCCTGTCACCAAGATCCAACCTTTCATTTTGGGGGAAACTAAACTGGATTTTGCTTTTGCTTTTGAGACGCATTGAACCAGCTTGAACATCCCTTTGGAGGGATATGGGAAAAGAAGAGCTGGAGAGCAAAATTTGCTAGGATGAAGCAGCGAGAGGAGTTCATTAAAAGAAAAAGATAGTCATAAAGTCCTGAATAAGGCTTTGTAATGAATGGACCCAAGTAGCCTATGCCAGTGGCTCTCTTGCTGGTCTAGTGACAGTAGTTGAAAGTTATTTATTTGTTTGTAATATAGTTTTCCACCGAAACACTTTAGTAATAAAGAGACATGAGAGGAGACACATTAGAAAGTGTGCCATACATCAAAATGAAAAGTACCACATAAGCTACATGATAAACGTAGGATAAAATGTACTTTGTTTTCGTCAAGACAAAGCAATAAGGAAAATGCTGTGTCTGGAGTAATTCTGAGCTTGGAACTTCAGCTGGTTATTTATTTTTATTAAGCAAATATACAACCCTGTAAATGTACCTGGTGCTAACTAAACAAGAATAGCATACAGTCCCAGTTCTGAGAAGTTCACAGCCCAGTGTGGACAATACGCTGCTCAGGACAGACAAAACAAAAGCCTGCAATTCAGGGAAGCATTGAGATATTTCAGGTGAAAACAATCAGAATTTATGAAAGAAGCAAATAGCATGGCTATTGAAGCTTCATATAATCATTAACAGGTATGAACATATCTTCTCCCGTTCCCATTTATTGATTTATTCCCTGGTGGCATATTGTCTAAATCCTACACGCCGAGTCCTAAAGCAAGGACAGCCTTTGTGGTATTTGTACAGTGCTTAGCACCACCAGGTCCCGATCTTTCACCAGGGTCTTTTCTATTTCTCTTTCAAGCATAGCTAATATAATGAGCAGATCTGAAAAGGAGAGTGAGGGAAGAAAAGCATCTGTGAGACAAGAGTCAACAAAATCTGAGGGTGACACCAGGAGACTCTGGGTGGGAAGTAAGAAAGGAGGAACAGAGTCAAAGCGGGGGCAGAGGCAGCGGTTATCTACTTCTCTCTTATTTTCTTAGGAGCTTTTGCAGTTTTACTTGAAAATGCATAAGGAGAAGAGAGAAAAAAAGTTATTTTGACTTACAAAAGTGTGGAAAGGTCATTAAGAAGACTTGAGAACCAATAAAGCTCTTTAAATCCTTCCTACTTGTAATGCATAGAGCAAAGCTTACAGGAAAGCTGCAGCTAAGAAAATTACAAATGGTAATGCTATTATTTGGCATATAGTTGCCAAAGGCATTCAATATAAAGATTTTACAGAGGTGTCAACTGATATATAGCAAACACACAAACAGTCTCCAGCACTGTAACATATGCAAGGAGAGCCGAGGCTAAATATTAAGCATATGAATTATATATTCTTGCAATGTGAGGCTGAGAAAATGCTTGCTGTGCACCATAGTTAAAATGAGCAATAAATACCAGGGTTAATGCTGGCAGTGTCTTGTGGAAGGTCCCTCTAAGCCCCCCTCTCCCAAGTTTGGGTTTCAAACCATTTTCTGCTGTGTTGGATAATGAAGTGATTAGACTGCTCCTTTCCGAGACTGTTACATATTTAAAACAGGTTCCACCACTGCCTCATTTTAAACATCAGAACCTGTTTTGGGCGCCAGAAATGTGAAACATGAACATCAATAGCTTTCTCCTGCCAAGATAAGAGCTTGCTGCAGAGGCCAAACATATGTCTTTCTTTCTTTCCCCGAGGAGGTTTCTGGATAAGGAAGAGGTGTGTCTCTACCTGAGCTGCTTAAAATGACTCAACCACATATGGGCCTTTTGTAAACTTTCCTTTATTCTTTCTCCACGGGGCAGTGAGAGATCTTGGTCTCAAAGTTATTGCCTTCTGGGATTAAAAGGCTGGGGCTGCCCGAGATTGGGCTCCCTATAAAAAGTGGGTTTAGCTGCTGAGGAAGACCCTTATAGAGGTGGCTCTGCAGGGTGCTTTGCTTCCTCAGGAAGGGTCATCCCAAGGCTTACGCTTTGAAAGGAGCAGCAGGACTTACGTGATAAAACACACTGTGCTTCATTGTGACCTGCATCAGTGCCAGCCAGGTTCAGGTGAGGGAGATGATAGCAATGCAAATGTGAAATGCTGCTCTGTTTCAAAGTAAAGCTCTTGTGCAGGGCCAGGAAAACCAGGATCTTGCTTTGCTCATCAGCCAAGGTGATGCCTTTGCCACCTCCAACGTGCTGGAAGTGCTGCCTGAGCCTGACGCGCTGGGTGAGCGCCCGCACGGGCAGGTCGTGCGAGCGGGACAAGACGCAGCTTTGTATTCAGCAAGCTTGCCCAAAAGGCAAATTAGTTCTTGCAGCTCAAGTTTAATGAACAAAAAGTGCTCGTAGTAACCAGACTCTCACCTCCCTCAAACAAGGTGAGGTAGTGTCAGGGCAAACTCAGTGGGGACCTGAAGAAAGATTTTCCTTGTGTTTCGCTCTGCTTGACCGACTCTGTGCAACCAAATGCAGGTCTGATCTACCCCTGGCTGCCTTCCCTGCTGTCTCTGCAGAGGAGACACCTGAGACAGCCTCTCTGCCAGTGGACCAGGATGTATGCCCTCCTGCAGTGATTGTCATGGTGCTTTCCTCCTGTCGGGTGCAGGAAGAATTGATTTCATGTCGTGCCCTCACAAGACAAGAGTGACATAGCTTAGCAGATCCCCACCCCAGAATCCTGGCTCCCAGCCCTGGGCACTCGCTAGAGAGAATTGCAGCCCCTAACCAATGCTTCCCAGCCAAGCCAGCAGCTGAGATTTCTTCTGATCCTTTCCACACTACCATGCCCTGTATGCAGAGCTCTGCCCTTTCCAAAGCTGTCCCTGCACACTAGATACTTGCTGATGCCTTGAAAGCACAGCACAAAAAAACACAAGATAATATACATCAGGTAATCCCTGGAACTCCAGCTGAGTGTAAAAAGTGTCACTATTTAATTTTTACTTCTACAAAATATATGTCATTAAAATCAGACCACATCGGGCCACCCTCACTGTCTCACAGGGGTTTACATCCGGGCTGAGGGATGGTAGACATGAAGCTGCAGGGCGACTTCAACCTCACCTTTTTATTTTACATTTAAAAGGCCTTAATTGTAGTATAACCATATGAATGGAGCAAAACCCTCCTCAAGCAGTATAATACAGCCCTTTAAAGTGGGAGCAGCAGTCAGGGAATGTAGACCTGGATAGACCCAGGAAGCAACCCCAAAAATACAGGGAGTTTTGAAGAGGGAAAATGATCATTGCTTCATGGGATTTTGGCTCTGGTGAAGAGCCAGGGCTCCTAAATCTTCAGAGTCAGCACCATCCAATTTTTAAGCAGTTAGGCACTGACAAATAAATGCACCATTTAACTGCCTCTTCTTGAAATTAATAGGAATGAATCATCTTGGCATTTTTGAAAAATCATTCTGAAACAGCTTAGGTGCCTAAGTATCTTTAGCAGCATAGACCTAAGCAACTTTTCAAGCACTAGTTAGCCGCTGCTTCCTAATGTGTCTCATAGCACTAAATCACATGGAATAAATGGGGGGTTTAATGAATGTAAGAGGACAGGGCTCCAGTTGCCAAAATCCTCTTCGCCTTGTGTGAAGAGTTGCAGTAGCTGTGAAGCTGGTCTTCCCTCAGTAAGTTGGGCAAAAATGCTGCACCCAGTTTCTTCCAGCCTCTTTGTCAGGGTAGCAAATGCATCAGTTTTATTGCAGTGCTGCTCTCATTGCCTTTAATTCATGATGTTGTTTTTATATTTCCTGAGACCCTGGGCATGCAACAGCTCCAGATACTTCCCAGAGACGTCACACGGATGTCTGACATCCTCTCTCCAGTACCACAACAGCGAACAGAAGCACTGCCTTACCCCTAAAACCCTGACACACAAGGCTCTTCTTCAGACAGGCTTCCTCCCATTTGCCTCTTAAGCTCCTGATGAGTTTGAAATAGCCCATTAGCTCCATGATAAAGAGGCAAAAACCGCACTGCTGTCTCAGAGACATCTAGCCACCAAAAGCCTAAACTGCTGCAAGCACAAGGGTTAGAGGGAGGTGGAGAAGAGCTGCCAGAGTGAGAGAGCAGCCAAATCTCTGCTGTGGTCATGAGCTCGCTCTCAGCCAAAGGCTTTAGTCCATCGGAGTTGCTGTGAGAAGAAAAGTGAAGGGAAGGCATTTGGAAGTGCTTTGCATCCTTTTGTGTTTGATTTTGGATGGCTCAGGAGGCACAGCACATTCAGATCCCAATGTCATTGTCTAAGGGGTTGTTTGTTTTCATTCCCCTCCTCCCTACACAGAAAATTAAATTTGGCACACAGAGACCGGGCACTGATGACTCTTCAGGGATAGATTTTTATTACATTTAGGAGACAGCCAAAATAGTTTTTGACATTATTTTATTCTAGGAATTATAACTGAGACCCTTAAGGATGAAGACACGCAAAGCCTACGGTAAAGCAGTGGGAGATGTTGATTGCCCAAGGCTCCTTTGAAATCCCAGATCATGTTATGGATATAGTCACACAACTGAAAGTGATCCACTTACCACAATTTAACCAGTTACTGCCTGCCAGATGAGGCGTGGGAACCACTTTTATGGTCTAAGCAAATGTGTTAACTTACAAGTTGTGGTACTTTAAGAACATGCACGCGGTTGCTGTCAATGGGCTACTGCTGGTGGAGCCACAGTAATTCAACCATCTCAGTCATGTGCCTGTACCTCATGGAAAGGATATATTGCTCGTATCAAACCAGCACTTCTAAGCTTCAAGCATGTGGTGGCCTCAGTGTGTCTGCTGCTCTGCCTGTGTGTACGGTTCACGAGGCTGAAAACAAACTATAAAGGATGAATGAAACAAATCAATGGGTCAAGGGCAGAAGGCGATAATAATACTAGGTAGAATGAATAATAGGTAAGTAACACATTTTCTATGACTGCTAGATGTCCAGAATTTTGATCCTTTATTAAATTTGTGGAAGAGGGAAAATTGCTTCATTAAGAACATACAAATATTTGTTGCTAACATTCCTCACTTCAACTCATTGCTGTTTTGCTTTTGGGAACAAAATGGTGTATGCCCTAATCTTATGCTCTATCTGCATATGGTTGCAACTCTGCCTGTGCCTGTATGTGGTTAATAATAGTATTACTTTGAAGTTAGCCAATTCCTTTCCTCTGACAGTCTCACAGTGCTTTTCAAATGTAGCTAGATGTTATTATTCCCATGTAGTGGCTCAGAATAAACCGTGAAGAAAGTAAATGATTTGCTGAAGGCTAAAGACTAAACTAGTAGCAGAGCCCAAGTTTTCCATGTCCTAGCCTATTCCTGTAGGCCAGCATCATCCAATTTGGGGGTCCTAAAATGCTATATATTCCCTTAAGGAGGCATTTGAAGGCTATTCACACTGGCCTTTCCTTTATCATATGGCTATTTGGAATTGAACTGCAGGCATCCCCATCTCATATGGCCACATGGTAGATGCTTGTCCCATGTCATGTCAGATAGCAGCTGCTGTAAGACTCAGGATAAAGAAAAAGGAGCAGCAGGAATTGACCTGAGCATCACAAAATCTGGCTAACAGCTCACTCCCTGCCCAAAACAAAATATCAGCCAGAAAAAGACGGCTGCAGAGAGCAGGCTCAGAGCAGGATGAATTGTTGTGATGAGCTGGGAGCTATAGATATGACACTTCTGTTCTTACTAATACATCTGCAATCATTCACTGTGTTCATTATCACAACGGTTCTTGTATTTTTATTCATCAGTGAGAGCAAAATGACTGAGCCTCTTGATGCCTTTGTCTGTGAAACACCTTTGTCTGCTGTTTTTGTATCACCTTTGCCATCGCAGCTATAACAAATCACCTTGTTAATGTTACAGTGCTTGTTCTTGTGGCCCAGGGTGATCCCTTGTAGACTGGTGGGCCATACTCACATAACTATAATCCGCCACATTTTCATGCAATTAGTATGCGGCAGAATTGTTCTCAGATACTTGCACACATACAAAAAGATTAAATAAGACCCATTTAATGTCATGAATTGTACTGTTAGGAGTTAATGAGGTCTGGTAGGTTGCCAAAGTCCGACACACAGAAAGCTCAGGCAGGCCAGGAGAGAGAAAGGGAGGAGTTGCTGGGTTCAGCCAGATAGACCTTGAAGTGCAACAGCTGTGCCTTGTCTTTGAGGAGAGGATCAAGTAGTGAATATGAGATAGGCAAACGTTGGCTTAAACTTTCTTCTCTCTTTGATTGTCCTTGGACATCTGCCTCATCTCCTGTCAAGAATGTTTGGCAGCTGTGAGCCCAGAATAACACTGCCGCTCAGCCAGGATGCTATCGCCATCGTCTAATACTTTAAGCCAACTAGTCTCTGCTGTGTGCCTCGACCGATACTGAACTATGCTAATGCCTTGAGCTAACTAGGCTTTCTAACAGCCCGTGAAATACATAGAAGTGGGGTCTGCGGTTTATTTTCCTCACGTGCTAATTGGCTTTAATTGTTGGCCAATTGGATTTCAAGTTTAAAAAAGGGTGCCCCAGACAAAAGGAAAAGTGTTAACTTAAGACCGTGGGAGAGATCGGCCTTTCTGTTCAGTTTCTAATGTAGCAGACTTTATGCAGATGCATAAGTCTCAGGGCAATGGCTGTCCTAGAAAGATTTCTCAAGCATAACCAATGTGGTTTCCTATAAAATATATGCTTCCATACAGGCTGAATGTCATTAATGTTCAGTTATTTGCTGGAGTGTAAATTCCCATCTTTCAGAACCAAAGTGTTTCTGATTATTTTGCCTCAAAAATAAAGAGGTGGGTAAGATGAATACCAGATTAATTCTCATATGTCAGCTGTTTTAGGCAGTGGCTTTGGAAGTAGAACTGTTTCCTGCAAGAAGCAGCCTTCATTTTGTCCCCAGAGTCATGGCGAGACAGTAGGAGAAGGGCTTCCATCCTACATGTACCTCAACACTTGTTTAACAGAAACAAGCCCTCATTCAGAAGGGCACTCAGTTTCTGCACTCATTCATCCTCTGAACAGAATATCACATTGTAAGATTCATTCTCTGGCGACACCAGTTTTACTACCACTACATTTCGAAAGAGTTCATGGGAGGAGAATCTGGCCATGTAAATACACCTGTGAGATCAACCAGCCTAAATGACTTCTGTGTCATCTGTAATATACATATCCTCCCAACACCCCTTGTAGTTAAGGCAGTGCTATTATCCATCTTTTGCTGAGGGCACAGAGGGGGAAATCCTCAGAGGTAGCTGGGATCATAAATACCTATGAAAATATGTGCAAGAGAGACTAAAGGCCAGCTTTTCAAAACTAAATTAATAGGATTTGGGTGCTTAACCTGCTTAAGCACTTACAAGAACTTGCTGAAAAACTACTGAATACCTGATCAGAAGTGATCTGCTAGGTCGTATCAGCTGCTTTTTGCAGAGGAGAAATGCATGGCCTAAAATCCTATGGTAGGAATTTAGTGCCATTAGGACCCAACCAAGTTCCTGAGCAAAACCTCAGACAAATCCTTGTCATTATCACCACATAAAACACCTAGAAATAGTACCAGGTCATGGCACTGGGAAGATCTGCTGATTGGCAGCGAAGTTTTCTGCCGCCTTTCCTTTTATGAAGTGTATCCCTTAAACAAAAAGTTCAGTTCAAACCATTTTCACTTGCCCATCCAGATGAGGGCACAGTGATGCTGTTACACAGAAGCAGCAACTTGACTTGAAAGCCACGTAACATTCATTGCCAGATGTTTATTAATCAGGCTTCAACCTTTCTCTTTGACATGATTTTTCAAAGTGTTTTGGAGATCATTCCATAGTAAAGGCCAAGATTTTCTTCCATTACTTCTGATTAGTTAGCACTATCCAGGCAGTACAAAAAATGATAGCATTTGGCCCTAAAAAGCTAATGGAGAATTCTCCTCAGCGAGGGGTTTTAACAGAGGATGGAATTATTCAAGGTGGACATGATAGAATAAACCATGCTATTCCAACTTACAAGTAGCCTTTGAAGGGCTATAGCTAGTGATCCTATGTTTGTCAGACTGGCTAATTTATAGCAGTAGATTGAGGTTAATGCACATGTACAACAACAATATAAAAGACAACTTTTTGCCAAAGATCCACGCATTTTTTGTGCAAGTTACACCAAAACCCAGTACAGGCAACAAAAGTGTTAGGGCACAATGCTCATTCTCTTACAAAACTCAATGATTAAGTCTTTTCTAGCCTTTGATTTCTAGAGTAGCCAATATGTCACCTCTAGTGCCTTTATCCTGATAGTCCAGGATTATTTTTTTTTGGAGCAATTACTAATTTGTTCTTCAAGCTTAAGCCTAATCATGTGAACCCTTAGGTCTCAATCTCTGATGGTGTGGTTCGGTGTTTTGAAAAGTTCCACTAAGTGTTTCCCACTCATGTGCCTTTTACTCAGTGGCTCCAGATAGGATCAGAGCTGAGAGCACCAAACCAGCACACAGAAATGTCCTAACAGTAGTTCCAGCTTGGGTGAGAAATGGAAGTCTTATAAATCTCATGACTCATTGCCCTAACAGAAGTACGAGTATAGCAGGCTGCTTTATCCAAATCAAGCTTGAGCTATGAACCTCTCAACTCCTTTGCTTGTAAAAAAGGGTTTTCAACAACTATAAAAGGATTTTAGTTCCATCCTATCTCCTTACCCTATGTAAACTGCTATAACAAAACTAAAAACAGAGGAACTATGCAGAAGAGTGACAAATTCGCCAAATTCCTCTCTGTTACATCTAATGCCTAGTGGTTATATCATGCTATCCTCCATGAAACACAATATTCTCTCCTGGTTTACAAAGCACCAGGGGGGAATACACTTGCAAAAACTTCTAGCTACAGTGAATCTGACCTGAAGCACTTGTCTTCGGGGGCAAGACCTGAGATCAGCCTCCTCAGCAGTTCAGAGACACTATGGGATTAGCACGAAAGGGCTCCGCTGGCTTCTGTGAAACACTGGGTCAGTCAATGCTCCTTCCTGCTGCTCAAGGGCATCTCGCCTTCTCTGACAGCATTCATGGGAGGTACTCGCTGCTTGTAAGGACAAACTGCCCAAACTAAACTCCTTGCTTCTCTTTCAAGGCATATCTCCTTCCTCCAAGAGCATCCTCACTATGTTAGGAAAAAGCAGTTGATATCAACACTGAGATGAGGCTATCACATGGTGCTTCCCCTGCACACTTATTTTCACATGTGATTGTCCCTATTTGGCTCCCTTTGTGTCCTACACTGCAAGAGATCCTACGGCCATCACTGAAGAAAGCTGGACACTAGACGCTTTCTGCAGCTAGTCAACACGTCTCTGGGCTTTGTCACGAGGGTTAACTGCAGGCTGATGCCAGTCACCTGCTCCTGCAGCAGTGAAGTGTGCTGCTTTCTAGTGCTCAGCGGTTCCCGAGGAGCTGCAAGTGGATGCGAGTGGCAGATGCTAACAGACACCAGAGAGCCTGAACCGCTGGCCTTGCCTCTCACTGACAAATTGCACCTTCAGCACAAACATTTCAGCGTGTAACTTATCTCCCGATCGGAGCGCTTGGCCGCCCCTCTTCGCAAAGGCAGTGTCCTTCCAGGTGGATTATTTTCCACTCAAAGACTGATGCCTGCAACAGCAATCTTGAAAGTCTCCTGCTATCTGCTTCTCACTCCTCACGAGACAAGACAAGACCACCCAGTGATTCGCCTGAAGAAATATTACACCAGCCTGTGGGCCGGCATGCCTGAAATTGGCCCAGGGAGCATATCGACAATGCGTTACCCAGCTTAGAAAACACAAGGGGATTAATAACTTGGACAGTGTGCTGGATAAAACTAAACTCAGATACAATTCCCCGTCCAAACCCCGTCACAATTTTAATCTTTACAGACTTTTAGCTCCATAGCCCAATAAATCCTTTCCATAGCGACTCATTGTTAGCCTGATCTTCCTTATAAAACACACGGTGGAAACAGGGTAACATTTTCCTTTCTTATTGCTCTCCTTTGTAAAACCATCTTTCCTTGTATCTCGCTGCCATTTGCCTGTTAGTCATGGGCTTCACTCCTGAATGAGCCACTTAAGAAATGTTACACTGGTGTCAAATTGATACATGTCTTGTGAATACTTTATACTTTCTCTTTATTTAATGTGAAAGGACAGAACCGATCAAAAATCAGGGACAAAGTTTCAGCCAAAATGCAATTTTTCTGTTGAACAGAAAACAAACCTTTAGCAGAAATTAGAATACAAGAACTTACCCAGGGCCACAAATATTTAATGTTTCAGATTTTTCTTTCCTTTTGTCCCTCTTGGAGAAATTTAAATTCCTACTTGAGGACATCACTTACATTTCTTAGGAAGCCTTCAAAACACACTTTCAAAATGATCCTGTTATAAGATGTGGTAAGATGACGTTGCAAATCAGAGGGGTTTGCCTGCAGAGTCCAGCCTGTTAAAGTGTTTTCCCAGATATTTCAAATCTGGGAGCCATGGTGTGTAAATCAGCCCCTGAGGAAGAATGCCCAGGTTTTATACAAGTTCTGAGCAGGAAAAACAGCAACAACAGGAGTGAAGAAAGAACATAATATTGTTCTGTGAGTTAGCTATCTATTCGAGGCTGCTGCTCCCTTTTCTTCCACAGGATAGCAATAGCAACATCCGCAGAGTACTTCATGAAGGCCCTCTCTCTAGTATACATTGCCTTTTCAGGATCAACATTCCATTTCTGATGATGTCCTCGTAAGTGAATCTCAAATTCATTCAAGTTTCTAGTTTTTCAACCGAGTGGGAGCATGAAGACATCATTAATAGTGCCCCAGGAGCAACTCAGGTAAGAAACTGAAGTCCTTGTTGAAGCAGTGCAACAAGGTATATAGCACTGAGCACACAGGCAGCTTCATGGACTACCATATCACTCCCCATAAGCTTTAAACAGTCAGTTTACATTTTGAAATTCAGCCTTCAACACATAACAGAGTCCTTGACCACCCTCCTATAGAAAACAAACCCATTTATTTTGGCAGATGTTCATTTTTCCCTTAAAGCTCACTTCTCTATCTTCTTTCTGACTGTTCAAGGTATTTTTCCTAAGCACAACGTTATTGTGGGTTTAGCCTGAGATGCGAGTCAATCCCCTCTTTTAAAGCAAACTGATTTCCCCACTCTCTTCCCTGTGATATCTATTTTGGAGGCTCTCAACTCCCTGGTGGGCCAGTGGGACATCCCGCAGCCTCTTTTTGGCTGGTGGTCTGCAGGAGGGAATAGGATTACATCTCTCAGCAGCCAATGGTGCTGCCTGTAGGTTCAATAAATGGGCTTAAAAAAACACACACACACACAGCATGTCCTTCTTACTCTGCTTTGCGTGGTGTGACTGAACCTGCAGAGCCAGTGGGAGCGAGTTCTATAGTGATAACGGTAACCATTGACTTTCCCTTTCCTGATTTCACCTCTTTCATTATGTTGGAGAGCTTTGTTCCAGACTAGGAGATTATGCAACAGGCTGGAGGAGATGTGACTTCAGTGAGATATAGCACACAAAAAAGTGTGACAAATTGCAATGACAGGGGCTCCAATGGTAGCTTGTGATGGAGTGAAATTAAATCCCTAACCAAACAATGCAGCATTATGCTATATTCTATAGGCACCCTTGTTGAGGGTAGATTGAGAGAAAAAGAGACTGGCAAAAAGAAAGATGCACACATACTTTCCCCGTCCATGTTCCCAGCTAGCCCTTTTCCCTGTTGTCAGCTTGGGAGTAAGCAAAAAAAGCACCCTTAATGCTTGGGCCCAGATGTAGGAGATGTGTGACACAGGGAGAAGTGCAACAGATTGAAGAGATGCCCAGCAAACACCCACAGATTGCAGTGCCATCCCCTGCTTTTCTAAGCCAGCAAAGCTGCCTCCCTGGAAACATGCCTGGGACCGCCTGTCTCCATACCTCCACACACAGCATCCCAAGCTATTTGCCCTCCTTCCTAATTAAAGTGCTCCCTGAGGAGCTCTGGAGGAGGAGGATGTGTGTACACCTTTGTACTCAGCTGCTCCAAACTTCCTTGGGCAATACCACAGGGTGATCCCGATAGCTTTTTTCATGCTAAATAACTGACCTAGACGGCCTTACTGCCCCATTCATCTCTTCTACATAAACAAACTATTCATTCTCTAAGGAATAGGTGCATCTGTTCGCTCAGGCCCAGCTCCTGAGGGAAGCCAACAAGAGATTTGACACTATTTAAGATGAGAGCACAACACTGCTGTTAGAGTATCTTTGCTGTCCCGGGGCCATCCAGGTGTTAAATCACTCAGTGGCCTCTAAAGGATCCAGAGCCAAGCACTGAAACAAAAGGCAAAGATGGGGAAGGAGAGTGCCAGATATCACAGCTCACACTCCTCATGTTTCTCTTTTGCTTGCTAGGGTTTTCAGGAACAGTGTATATTGATGGGACAGAAAATGAAGTTGACTCTAGGAGGCTAGGAGCACTCAACACGGCTGCAAAGTTTATGAGCTGGTCAGCATTACTAATGTTCTCAGAGTAACACTCTTGCGGGACTCCTGAGCTTAGTTTCCACTGGAAAGAAACAATAGTTCAAGCTGTGAAATGTTTTACATTCAACTTCCACCTCCTCCCCCCTTTTCAGTGGAGTTGCCATGAGCCCAGACTTTAAAAACATTTCAGACTTAAAAGGTTAAGATTTAAGTGCTGCTGATTTTATCTGGGCTTTTAACTAACATAGGCAGGTGGATTAGAGATATGTGTACAATCTCCACTCTAGACACTTGGGTAAATATGCACAAGTGCTGAGTGAGCCAAGGAAGGAATCTGATGTTATTGTCTATTAATTTGAAAGCAGAGATTAAAGAAAGTGCAGAAATCAGTAGTGTAAATATCAAAAAGGATTTCCATTTATATGTAAGAACATTACTCTAGCAGTCTGGCTATTTCAAATAACATGAAAGCTTTTTTTTTTTCCTGTGGAAAAAGAACTGTGAATTTGTTTAAATTTACATATTTTCCTCTCTCTTTGTTTGCAGGAATGGTCGCCATGCTTGCAGCTAGGAAGCAGTTTGCTCAACAGGGCTGGGTTTTGTTCAGAGCCTGCATTTGGCTGGAGGACCTAAAAACAGCAAAAGTATTTCACAAAGTTACATGACAGACAACTGGGCCGGGATTTCCTCCTCCCTCCATTCTCTTTTTCTATTTTTTTGAGTAATATCTGTGATGATTTTTCCCCTTTTTATTTTCCCAGCACCACAGCTTGGAAACAGCTTCTGGTTTGCTACTAACATTTTTGTTATTCAGAAACATTCGTGAAAGCTTGGCAGAAATAATATACAAGTGATGGGGCATTCAAAAGCATTTTGGCTGTGGCTATTGGTCGAGTCAGTGATGTGGCTGCCTTTCCAGCTCGTATGGTATCACTTCTGCCTTCTTAGATGCCTACAACCTATTCTTATATGAACGTTGATAATAAATAGTGAAGATCCTCAAAACAAATTAAGTGCACTTGCTTGTAGAAAAACTGAAATTGTTAAAGTATCTACTATGTTAATACGGCCCATGTATTTACTACTGGAAGAAACAATATTTTCTCTAGAATTGGAATTATGTTGTGTCTGATTGCCATAAGTGTTCTTTAAAAGCATACTTCAGGCTAAAATATACTACTTTCTCCACTTTTATGAAAGCTTTACAAATTCCTGGAGGTCATCTGAATACTCAAAAATAATGCATAATATGACCCCATGAATCAAATAGGCCAAGCTCAGCACTTTTTATTAGCAGAAATATTCATGAATCTTTTATCCTCCCCCTTAGTCCACCAGCTCTTATTTTCACCCCATTCTCGCCTTAATGCAACATTTCTTAGGAGCGCCAAGAAATAGGAACCCAGCTTCAGGTTTAATTGCTAATATTTCTAAATTTAGTCGGCATGAAATCCATCTGAGGCTCCAAAGATTTTCCCTGTAATCTGCAGAACCTGAGTTTGAATCTAGCCCAAGAGAGCACCACAGCAAATAAATACCATCTGATCTCTACAGAAATCTGACACGAGCTCAACTGCTTTCCACCTTGCTACAAGTATATCAGAGTTGATTTCCCAATGCAATGCTGTAGGGGAAAAAGTCAATTAAAATGCAACTGTCCCAATTTCAGTGGAAGCTACTGATCAGCAGGAATCACTACATATGTGCTTATTTTGCATTAAACAGGCAAATACTATGTTCTTATGCTGGCTTGCTTTATGACTTATGTAACACTGGACAAGCAGCAACAACTATGAGCCAAATAACCCCAGTTTTCCATGCAATGATATGGCAATTGCTGGACTCAGCTCATTCTTCCCATCTTTCTCACCTGCTTCTGTGACCATTATGGATATCACAGTTAAACTTTGCAATATTTGGCTGAAGACACACAGCATAGGATTGCCAGTTTTGTTCTGTAGCAGCACTTTCCCTTATCAGTGTAGCCGAAAGGGGATTAGGGTAGACAGAAAGGAACCAATTCTGGATGCTGGAAACCATCCAGATTTGGTTATCATTTCATTCTTTACTTTGGACTATGTAAATGTCTTATGGAAGATTTCAAGTTCTAACAGCCAAAGGAAAAGGGAAGCTTTTCCAGATCACTTTCTCTGGAAGCTGGTATCACAGGTCTGACTATGTAAATTATTAGTCTCGGTAAGTTATCCCAACTATTGCTAGCATTATATAAATGCAGACAACACTATCTGATTGAAGACTGGATTTGCACATTTTTATGCAGCAGCTATTTGCTTTAAATAGAAAGTTTTCAATATTTCAGTGAGAAAGCCTCAAATCCAACAATGATTCAGTTTGAAGTGGGTTTTGCTCAAGATTACAAATTTTTGTTTGTCAGATCATTTTGCAACAAACATTTGGAAAATTTTAACATGGAAAAAAACTCCAGTTTCCAACCAGTTCTAGTGTTAAATGTCCATAAAACACAGAGGAATCTCCTCAGTGAAGCACTTAAAGTATCAGGTCCTCCTAATCCAGTAAGATTAATTATCATGTATAAGTAAATAGGCATCGTTTTTAATACATTTCCAGATGTAGGAAGTTTAGGCCTGCAAATTACTTTGCTCCAATACTGAATATTGAGACTACATCAATAATTACTGAATAAAAAGCTGAGCCTTGGGTTTTGGGCTCCCCTGAATGGTTTGGATCAAGAGTTCATTCAGATTATGTTACGGATAACAGCTCTGCACAACATTTGGCTCAGGTTCAGTTTCTTTGAGCTTAAGGCCAGGATAGACCTTCAGTTCATCTCCTTCAACTCTCTTTCTAGCCCACACAATTATATTTCACTCACATATTTCTTAGCTGAGCCCAGTGACATTAATTAAATGAGAGCATTTCAGAAATCAAGAGACAAAATTGTTGCCTGCTCTAGGCAGAGAGCAAGAGAAAAAAGCGACACCAGGCCTTTGCCATGTCAAAGAGCTGATAAAGGTGAGTACGCCTGGGGTTTGTCTCATGTAACTTTACATGTCTATAAGGTAGATGTCTACATCTGATCTCATTGTGCTCGTACTCCACTGCAGTCGGTGGAGAGAAAGGGCATTTCTGGTGCACGATTCATCTGCTTTGCCTACTTCAGGATGAGACCTAGTGGCCCATATCTGTTCAGTGGAGGGTGACCACCTCAGGTGTGGACAGCTGTGGTACAGATATCTAAGAGTCATGTAAGAACATCCTCACCTTTGTGGCCACACCACAAGCTCTAAAAAATAAGGAGAGCTTTCACACCCTGAAAGATGCCTGATGGCTTAATCAAGCAAAGTTTCAGGCTATCGCTCTCTCCAAATGCAGGAGGGCATACAGGTTGGTCATTCCTAGTTTGGCTTACATCCACTGCAAAGGAGAGCTGTCTATCATGTAACGTTATCTTCAAGGCTAAGACGGGGCTGACTGCATTATCTTCCTTTATGAAAGTGAGAATTGATATTATTGTCATTTCCCTCTCATGAGAGATGCTTAATTTGAAAAGAGGCTTTGAATTTCGCTAAACATTATCAGTTCCTATTTTATTCCAGATTATTATGTAGATTAGGCAAGGACTGACACTCAAAATTAAATATGAATCACACAAAATAGGAATAAATTAAAACACTTCAAGATGTCCTGGCTACTCTAGCTTTTATTGTAATATTCTTAATACTACATGACTAGAGGTGTTGGTTAAGTGAATTCAGTTTGATCCCTATGGAACTGTGCTAAGGAGGAAAATAAACTACAAAAAAATGTGAATTTGGGAATTAAAAGTCCTACAAACCATTGTCTTCTGCTTATCTAGCCAGGATTGGAAAATACAGACTATTGCAGTGCAATCTTTTCCAACATTTCGTGTCAGCCATCACGTGTTTCTACTCTCTCCTGAAAGAATAGCCTCTAGGAAGAGGCTGGGTGCAAAATTCACAGCACATAAATTAGCCTCTTTCTGCAGGTAGTGGGTTATTGAGAAGAGATTGGAATTGCTTTGTTACTCAAATGTATTTGACATACTCCTTAGCCATTTTTTTTAAACTCTCTTGGCTATTACATGTTTTGCCCTGAATAGTTGTGATCCCTATTTAAAGGTGAATTGCTTTCCTTAAATCTAATAAATGAGCAACTAGGCTTGTGTGAGCAAATGTAGCAGTTTTCACAAGAACTTGCATCCACACAGTTGATATTGATATTTGAAAGAAAGAGTATGAGAAACCACACAAAATTAATGGAAAATTGGAACAAAAGAGGGACAGGCAGGGTGAAAGTGAGTTCTTTAGAAAATCTGAATGTTTGGATTACTGGAGTTTAACTCCTCACCTTCATGTAGGTGCAACACATCCTGTAGCCCACTGGAGAATCTCAACATGTTACACATACAGCATCTAAGACACATTAAGAAACTTGATATTAGGTTTCCCACTGATTTCTGAGTGAGTGGATGTGCCGTCAACTGTCTGCCTTTTCCCCTTTCCCAGCACGGCTGGATACCTACTTTTGCTGTCATCAGTCCAAACACATGCTCTATTTTCCCCTCTTTCTAAGCAAAATTCTTACTCCCTCTCCCTCCTCTCAATGCATTACTCTTGCCTGTCTCTTGTTGCTCCAAAGTGGCAGTGCCTGTCAGAAATCTGAGAGACTCAGTGTGTGTATAGAGCAGCCAGGGAAAGAGGCAGGGCAGAATTGCCCAGCTTTGGCCCAAAACGTGAGGTTTTCAAGCTCTGTGTTAGTCCCTTGAAAAATCAGGAAATAGGAGAAGCAGTAGAAAGTGGCTTGCCCTGCTATTACATGTGTCAGTGTGTGTGTATGTGTGCACACTTTAACCTGGAATCTATACCGGTGATTAAATGGTCTTTAAATCAAAGCCGATAGATAAATAAGGGAACTATTCCAAAACCAAGGGGGTTAAAAAACACTCTGCATGCACCTGCTGGAGACGCTGTGCTGCTGGCTCTACATTTCAACTCTAACCTGTATTTGATATGGTGTTGTTGCAGCTGTGGGTTGGGGTGGTTTATTTAAGTGGCTCCAAATGCTTGTCAGTGTGGCAACCAGCTGAATACATAAAACAGGCTCTCCAAACCCTTTATGGCCCAGGGTCAGAGTAAATGGAATAATAAAATCCAAATGCTTTTGTCTCATTTTCCATCACCCAAGCCTTCCGCATAAATCTACAGCTTTGCAATGACCTTCGCATTCAGTGTCGGGGATGAGGCCGCAGGTCTGAGATACATTTGGTCTTCATCTTAGGTCTTTAAAAGCTTTTTCCAATTAATTTTAACTGACTTCCATAAGGATCAAGTACAGTTTCCTCCTCCCAGCCCCCTCACTCCATATCCCACCCCCTTTCTCTCTTGCCCGGCATCTTCTTCAACCAGTCAACTAGGGGAATACTAGAGAATAATACTATTGATCACATTATATGTGGTAGCACCACCAACAAAGACATTTACAAAATGAGTGATTTAGCAAATAGGAAGTGGGAGATTTCTTTAAGGAGTTTCAATTTGATGTCTTCCTCACTGTAAGGTGTCTGGTTTTCTTTATTTCTCTAGAGCTACATTATCCCTCCTCAGATGTCATTGCGGGGACCCACAGTCTCCTGTACACATGTTTACAAGGGTAGGTCACTATTAAACTAAAACATATATGTTTGGGTTCAGTGAATCAAAAATCACCTTGCCTGCATGCAACTGCTGAGGGCTGCTCCTTCCTCCCTCCCCATCTGATCTAAATTAGATGTAAAGTCACTTCTAGGTGCTTCAATTACATTGAAGAGCAATCCAAACCTCTTTCAGAAAGAAGCCCTCAGGACACCTCCAAATGTTTTGACTTTAAGAACACACGGATCTTCCCTCCAAGTTCCCAAACAGGATTTTAACAACCAGCTAATAAACTGGTGCCTAAAAAAACCATTTGTTCCTAGTTTTGCCCTTAGTGAAGCTGGGCCAGACCTTGAGAGCTGTAGTGAGCATTAGGGGACACATTCACAGCTCAGAGTTTCCAAGTTTATTGTGGATCTGTTGACTTCTGTAGAGCTGAACAGATCTATATAATCTACATGATCAGAAGACTTGCCCCATACTATGCAAACACAGTCAGTAAAGCCAAAAGTCAGGTACTGGGGTCTTGGGCTCAATTGAGACAAAAGAAGGACCAAAGATATCCATAAGACAACTGCTTTCCTGCGGCCTCTCCAAAGGAAAACAAAGACTAACTGGTATCTCCAAAGAAAATCTATATTTCTTGAGATTTCCTGCCCAAAATTTTGGACATTTAAAAACAAAAGGAAGTTCTGATCATGTTGGCATAGCAGTGAAAGTCCTGTCTCCCCTGTCAAATTAAGCACTTCTACCTGATACTTTATATTTATGAATCACTAATGCAAACTTCTCTTTCAGCTCTGACAGGTACACCAGCAAAGTTCTGAGACACAATAAAATCCTTCAAACTTCACTACATGATGATGCACAGTGAGGTGACACGCCTTCTCATAAGACCTGATTGTCTTATTGATGACAATATGAACCAGTAAGGCCTTTAACTGTTGAAGTTCATGGAATTGTGCCTCTCAATGTGTTGAGAAAATTAGGGTCTTGGTTGGAGTCAGCTTAATCAATTTTCCCTTGCTCAGTGAAACAAGCAACAAATAGGCCAGTAGCTAACAAAAGTAAGGTGACTTGGCTTCCCATGGTATCAAAGGCTGTCCTCAGAGTCTCTGATGTCTAAGAAGCTGGAAATATCAGCTCTCAAACTTGCACAAATTTAATGATTTGTTAAGAATGAGAATTGGAATATCTTTTTTTTTTTGGTCTCTCCTCCAAAAATTAGAAGAAAGGAAACCTTCCTGGGGGCCATGGTACTAAGTGCATGCCACTAAAGGTTCACTTCTGTAGCCTGGGAATGGAATCTTTATGTCAATTAATTTGAACGTGTGGATTAGAGACCCTGATTTTTCCATCCTGACTCATGTTAAGTGAGTCCACAAATACCCAGCTTTATATTAGCTGTGCATGGAAACTATTCATGGTCATATCAAAAAGTCTTGAACGGTTTAAAAAAGAAAAAGAAAAAAATAAGGAAAAAGTAAGAGAAAAGAAAGAAAACAAAAGAAATCTCATCCAGTTAAACAGAGAACTGTAAGCAAATAAAGGAAGGGGGAAAAAACAAACAAACACAGAGCAGGTGTTTAGCCAGTCAATTAATTTATATGGCTTCTAGCACAGCACAGGGCATTAACACTACTCCAGCACTGCACACAGGTGGCAGGGTGCATGTCTGGGAGGCAGGCAGGCAGCAAGACATACTGTGAATTTTCTCCCCGAGCAACATGATTACAGAAACAACTGCAAATAACTTTGTGCTGATCCCCAGCGATGCATGCAGCAGCCCCTAATCTTCCAAATGTCTGCCTATGTGATGGTATGGAAACTATGGCATTCCTTCAGCCCTCACCTATGGAGACACATCTGGGCTTTTCTATTGGCTCTTTATTTATGGGGTTCTGTTTGAGCACGTTGAAAAGAAAGTCACATGAGCATCACTTACACAACCCTGAGAACGCAGGAAGGTAGAGAAACACTGGTGAATGTACAACCAAAAGACACACTACACCTTTTTCCAGCTGGAGTTTTTAAAGGTGCTTTTCAGGCATGCACATCTACAAGAGAAGGAAACTGAGGCACAGAGTGAAGCAATTTGACCATGCAACGTGGCAGCAGCAGCAAGCAAGCTCAGATTCAGATCTCCTGCCTCAGTTCTCCATGTTGAGCTCCAGGAGCCTCCAACACCTTGGTTTCACAACTCTAAAAGCTTAAATGAGAGGCTGGTTTTCCCCTGGAGTGGAATCAAATGAAACAAGCTAGACACTCAAGTAGGCTTATTGGTTTAATTTAAAAGCAAGAGGGACTGGTAGCAGGGAGTTCCCGGTCAGGGGTCATTTGTTGGGGAATATACTTCTCACCTTTGTGTTCCTCAGTGCTGGGCTCTGGCAAACTTAATGACATTTGGCATGTCCACCTGCTCTATCAGTCTATTTGTGAATTAGCTCAGCCTAGAGTGGCTTGAGAGCTTCTTTAGGGCTTGAGATTTATTATTTTTAGGGATTTTTAAAAAGAAATATTTGGCTTTTTAGTGTTGGATTAGTAGTAGTAGCAGCAGTAGGAGGAAGACCCCAAGATATATATGGGGGGCGGGGGGAATCACTGTAATGCATGATGCAGTTTGCCTGGAGGAATGACGTTAATTTAGAGCACTCTGCTTTACCCCGGCGTCTGCTTTGTGATTATACAAAAATAGGCATTTCACAGGATCTTGATCCAGGAGATGAAGCTGACTTCATTCCTTTTTAAGACTTAGGATTTCAGACCAAACATCTGTTTGAAACTTGAGATGAAATTCACATGATTTAGACACAAAGCCATGAGTCAATTAGATGTCCAGCGGGCATGGTCAAGATCCTTGGCTCTGATCCTCTGAAAAATTAGCACGTAAGTAATTTTATACACATAAGAAGGCCCAGTACATTCAATGGGATTACTCCGGGTTATTAAGCTTTTTCCCAGGGCAGGGTTCTCAGTTGGAACCAAACCACAAACCACATCAAGCTCATACAGTTCTCGTACAGACATTTTGCACTTCTGAAACCAGAATGATTTTCTCCTCAGGGCTCTGCAATCATCACTCAGCAGCGGGGATACTCCTGATGGAGATTTTGGACTCCACCAGAAGGCAATGATGGGCTGAGAGGTGCCAAATCTCCCAGCCAGCACCGCTTTTGTTTGCGCCCCACCTAACCTGTAAATCAAATCTACGATAAGGGACACCCGAAGCATGTCACTATTGGAGCTAAACCATTTCTAAATGGAGTGGCTTTTTCCCAAAAAGCCCATAAATATTGACAATAGCTTTTCCATGGCACCAAGGGCTTTTCACAGAGTGATTTTTTCCCCCCTCTCCTCCTCCTGATATCAAGAAAATAAGTCCCGTTTGGTTTCTATAGAGTGACCTGATCATCTCCATGAGCTATGGGGATGTTTGGAGAGGAGGACCGCCCTCTTAAATTACAGATTCTTGTCAGACTCCGTGGGTGAGAGACCCACGTGCCCTCATCTGGTCACAGAGCACAGCACACTGGCACATTAGCTTCTGAAGCTGCCTTTTCAGTGCTGACCTTTATATTAATGCTAATAGGGTTTGGAGAAATAAAATGTAAATTTGTCTCTAAATGGATTAGTCTAGGCTGGGGGTGGGAAAGAAAGGTGCAGGAGGGGGTATTGCTTGGAGCATTCGCACTAAAATTAAAACATTTATGTTCCAACACTTAATTTTATTAGTGGCACATTGAAGCTGCCTGAATGCGTAATACATTTCTCAAGTCCACTCTGTTCTCGCTCAGACTCTAAGTGTGTGTGCATGCACGCGCTGCCTTGCCGGAGTTACACACCATATTTACCTAATCGACGTCCTTTTCCTCTCACAAAGCTCATAATTTGTCATCAGGGTTGGTTGTTGGCTGTCAGTTGTCGCATCCCAGACTCACCAGGGAAGGGAATAAACAGCAAGGTTCAGCTCTGCCTCAGACCCCTGAAACTACAAATTGGCTCCAAAAAAACCCTTTTGTTTTCTTGTATCCAGCACAACAGTATGGGTGCCCATTTCTTCACCTCAGCAGTCTTTACACATAATAAGGTTAACTGGTGCTTATGAGTGCTTTACCTAAGCAAAGACCTGAAGAAAAGTGAGTAAACATCAGTATTTCCACTTCTTTGGTAGGGAAATTAAGCCATAATTGGCAAAGTGATATTTGGTTGAGATGACTGAGGAAAAAAAAGGGAAGAGGATAATATTAACTCTAAAAAGTAGTTTAACATTTGTTAAAACATTAGAGCACCCTTCTTGCTCTGCTTGAACCTCAGGAATTGACTCTCTGCAAGCGAACATGAGTTAGAAGTTCATTTAGATCAATTGTGATAACTTCCTCTTCGATGGGACAAGTCAGGGGACCTCTCACATTTGGTTTGGTTTCCTTTCAAAATAATTATTCAGTGGAAACCATACGGTTTTGTTAAAATCAAAACATTTTCATAGGAATGGATCAGCTGTGGCAAAAAACATTGGTGAGAAGAAGTTATGATATCGCGTTTCACCAACATCAAAACATTTCTGTTAATTTCAGTTCAATGTTTATATTAAAATACGAGTTTTCACGTTCTGTGTTTATATATATTTCTTAAATTGGCACCTAACTGCTATTTAATGTTTTAATACAGTACACATTTTTCAGAGCACCTTTTTTGGCTTGGAAAATATAAAAATCGCAGCTATTCATTCTGACAGAGACTCAGGTTTTGCAAAATGTCAGTATTTCTTTGGAATAGAAACTTTGGGTCTTAGCCAGGTCTAAGTCCTTCTCGTTGTAAATGAGGCCATATTCATTAGACATCCAGCCATGGCACACTTATCATGCACGAACATATATCTACAGCATCATGGCTGGGCCAGTGCAGAAATCAGACTTGGCATATGGGGATGACATAGATTCATTCCTAATGAAACACTTCTATGTAAAAGTGATTAAGATAGCAGCATGCCAGAAATTACTCTAAAATCTATTGTTTTCACTGAAAATCTGATCTCTGGAGTTGTATTTAAAACCACTCAGGATTCTACGGGCTAACAGACTCCTATGCTTGACATAAAGTCTTTCTTTATGTACAAAGTCCGATAGGATTTTTCCATAACTAGATAACCTCCCAGGTTAAAATAATCAAGTGGTTCAGCACTGGAACAGGCAAAAATCAAGCTCGGGGAGTGGGGAGGAGGAATCAGATCAGCAGTGATTTGGCCTCCTTGTCACTGCCTCAGCTGACGTTAGTAGCTGTGCATTAGATACGGCTTAAAACACGGTGCAGATGTGGAGCACAGAGGTACTGTATATACACACAGGGTCCCGTAAGGTGAAAAAGGGGGGAAGGGGGGGGAAAGAGCAGATCATTCAGTAGTTGAAAAGTATCTGATTGCCTAATGTAAACTGTGATTAGTGGCTCGGTGCCTGGACAGTGAGTACTTTGCAGGCCCCCAAATATGGTCCCCAAATCAGCGTGTGTGCTGCCAATCTGTCAGGCAGCCCAGCTGTAACACTTTCTGGCATTGCAATGTCTTCAGCTGGTTTGTGTCAGAGCCGGCCAGTGCGGGGGGAGCTTTTCCAGAAGTTGGCTATTGAGCGTCTGTCTGCCTGGATCAAGGGTGTTGCCAGTTTAACATCCCAGCAAGGGGCCACCACATCTGGCCGCGGAGCCATTAGGAAAAGGTAGGGGGTGCTTAGGAGGGGAGATTCAGAGCTGGGAGATACCCCAACAACAGCCACCGGTCTGAAAGTACAAGGCTTTCAGAGAAAGCTGAGACCGCCGCATGGAGAAAGGTTTTGAAGTGCTCAGAGCACAGCTGAAAATTCACAAGTGGCATTAAACTCCCAAGTCAAATTGGGTCTCAAAGCCCTAAGCATGCAGACCTCTTGCTGAGCCTTTTCCTCCCTGTTACAAATTGATATTTTATTAGCTTGAAGCCAGATGCTTCTCCTTAAAACAGATTAATCTCCAGTTCATCGTATCACTAGGGACCGAGCGAGGCAAGGGGTAGCAGTGGTGCCAAACATGTGCAAAGCGAACAAGACCCCCAGGTACTATGGGGGGGAAAAGGGAAGAGAGGAAACTATATATTTGTTTTTTAATAAAACACCACTCTGTTTGATTTGGTATCTTAAATTTTCTTCAGTGCAGATGGAGGGGAAAGGAAACTCCATAAAATAACCCTGGAAATTATGTTATGCCCCCCCCCCAAATCACCATATAGGTGGTTACTGCTGCAAAGGCCAAGTAGTCCTAAATGATGAAACTACTCCCATCCAAGAGGCAGCAATGCAACAGGCTGTGGCAGAGTACAGGAAGGCCTGGAAAAGGATTCTTTAAGAGGATCTTGAATCAAGGGTTAATTGTTTCCAAATGACCACTGTGTGAGAGACTATTATGGGATGGGACCCATTCAGGATTGGTTTAAAGCTGCTAGTTAGGTACCTTAAAAGAGGGCTAAGCAGCAGCAGCTGTTTTACATTTAAAGTGACTGAAGTGAGTAGTGAATTACTGTGGGAGACAAATGAGCCCATGACATGATTGGACCTGGGACTGCTCTCCCAAGTGGCCACTTGTTTCATGAGAACTCCCACCCCCGGGCTCTGCATTTGAGTATCAAAGGCACAAATAGCACCAATTAATTCAGATTAGCCTAAGAGAGAGAGGAGGCCAGGTTAGCTGCCTCTTTCTGGATGCAGGAACCCCAACTGTTGTCATCATGCCTGTCTTTGGGGTGCCCGTCAACAAGGCTCTCATCTTGTTATTCCAGCTTGTTTCTCAAGGGAATCATGGAGAGCACCAGCATTAAGTCAGGAACCAGCAAGGCCAGTGGAGTTGTGTTGGTGTAAGCTACTCACCAGCAAAATAAGAACAAGAAATGATGCAGCATGCTGTGGACCTTGTGTTTTCCATCCAGGAGCTGAGGGTGAGTGTAGGCCCTGACACAGTTAATTTCAATATATCCTAATAAGCATGCAGTCAGACTCAACTTTTCTTGGGGACCCTGCAGCAAAAAAAAACCCATAAGATAGATCAGAATTAAGTCTACAGATGATATAAATTGTCTGGACTACGTCTTACTGGTCATGAATTTCAGACTGAAATTCAGTTTCCAACAGCTTTGCAAAATGTGTAGAACTTCCCTTTAACCGCTTATCCTTTTTCTCCTTTTTTTATAATGTATTAGCCTCAATTTATAATACTTAGGAAGGGAACCATTCCTCCCACTGCTAACATGCAGCTGCAATGTATACAGATATGTCTGAGCACCCGCTTTAGAATTCGATATTCAGGTCGGTGACTTCCTGGTGATACCAAGAGCTTGCGTCAGCCTTCCCAGAAATGAAAGGAAGAAACAGTCCTGCATGCTATTTACAAAACTGCATTAGTCAAAATACTGCATTTTAAAAACCCCTTAAGTTGTTATACATCATCATATAAGTCATCACAAAATAGTGAGTATGAATTCCTAAGAATTATGTTGACATGGAAATTGTCAGCAGAAGTGCTGGGAAATTTACATCTCCTCATATATCTGTACTCATATCCTCCATAGAAATTAACATATTATAACGCTAATATTTCAAGGTAATGTTTTCTCATGAGGATGCCATATTTTATCAGTTAATATCATCTGCGTAAAAACCATTCAATTACAGTATCAAGCAACGTGTGATTAATACTAATATCACTAATGTAATGGCAACTTCGTAAGGTGTCATCATAGCTGTTCAGGCAGCTGAAAATGGCAGTAGCAGGGAAAAAAAATCTTTCTTTTTAATTAAAAAAGTCCTATGTCCATGAAAATGAATGGCCAGTGATATTTGGTGTGCCAGCTTACCCTGCCTGGAGGGTGTAAGTTGGGCCACAGATCTTAGTGGGATGAGGATCTCACTCTTCAGACTTCACACTGATTTATTCAACCTTGAGCTCCATCACTCAGATCCCTACAGTGATTATTAAAAGTAAGCATGGGAGGGAGTTAAGTCTTTTACCCAACCAGCATGAGAGCCACTCCTGAATTTTATATTTTCTTTTTAATTATTTCAGAGGTCCCGTTGAAAAGCCATTAGGTGCTCATTTTTCTCTGCTTTTACTACATCCAGAAGAGCAGCACTGCAGGTATGATGGACCTTGGGCAGAAAACTGCATTAGTACAAGGGATTATCAAGGTGTGAGGAAACCCAAGCTAGAACTGCACTCTTTCATAGGAAAGGAAACACAATGTTTTCTTTAAAGAGCAATAATCCTGCTTTGTCCCTCTGGATCCTGAGTCCTGTGAAGGGCAGGGTTTCTCAAGAGGAAGAGTCCTGCAGGAATCGACAAAAGGCACAGAAATTAAGAAAATGGCAGGATATTATCAACTGGTCACAAAGCTAAAGCATCCAGAGTTGAAAATGGCTGCAACACACCATTGCAGCTACAATAGCTCCTTTTCTCCCTTAACCTGCAGATTTTTTTTACCAAAGCTGAGTAGTTCTGTAATGAATAATTTATTCCAAATCATTTCCCTCTTCATGAATTGTCAGAAGGGGATCATGAATTCTTTCAAATGTATATGTTGTATGTACAACTGATACTGACCAAGGGAGTTTATAGTAAAGCTACAAGTGGGACTTGTATCTCATACAAGCCAAGTTTTGAGAGCTTTCTCCCGGCCTCTTGCTCAAGGGTGAATTTCAGTCTATTCAGATAGATGTACCCTATCATTCCATGAATCCTTTTGGGTCTGTAGCTCATCCACATGCATATTCACTATTTCAGATTCAAGCTGTCTTGACAAGATGCTTAGGTCACATGGGCCATATCTGTTCCCAAATTGGAAATGGGTAATTTGGAATCAGCTTTCCTGCCCCCCCCCCCCCCCCCCCCCAATCCAAAATCCTCTTCCCACAGAAAAATCTGTGGTGTACTCCTGAAGTTCACTCTTCCAGCCGTCCTCCTGTCCACAAACCTCTAAGAGAGGATCCATGGGAAGTGCTGCAAACCTGGCCCAAGTGAATTGGTTTGAATGTTAGGATAGTAAGAAAAACAGTTTTGGCAGGATTCTCTTAATTTATTTCACCAATTTTATTCCCTGTTGCAGATTTTACAAAGGCAGCTGAGCACAAAATGAAAAGGGGACTCTAACAATTCTGAATCGTAAACACATTTTGAGCAGATTGTGCAAAGCAATTCAACTAAAATTAGATTATGAAAAGTACACTAAGTAAAACTGTATTATGGAAATGTTATGAAATTAATTAATCTGAGAAGCAGCATTGCCACCAGCATGTGCTGGCCCTGTAAACTCTTAAGTGCATTTGTTCCACTCTTAGTTTTCATTCTGGCTGAAGTTAACACGAGTCAGGGATGTGACATTTCTAGGTCTGTGATCCCAGTGAATATTGTTACCCATTACAGTTTTTCCCTTGATCCTTAATTTGAGTTTGGTCAGTGATGCTGTGTCCACTAAGAATTGCTCTGGTAACGAAAGATTAACAACTGATTACAATCAGTACAGTTGTTTAATAGGTTTAGTTACCAGTGTGGGTTGTTACTTAGCTAAGACAATAAATAATGGTTCTATGATATTCAATTAATAAGCAGGTCTTAGAATGGTTTGTACAATATATATGGCTAAATGAAGAAACCCATTATAATTATCTGGTAATTTGTTAAAATGATCATTAATACTTCTGATGTTAATTATCTAATGGCAAAAAATTACAGAGGGTGCAAGTAGTTTGCCCTTTGAAACTGCTTATTAGGTTGTAGGATAATCATTTTGTTTTCTTTACATAGCACTATTTGTTGCATTTTTCTTCTGACAGTAACTGAAGTGTATGTGAGGCCAAAAGTAATTGGATACTTCTCTTAAGAAATGAGACCACATTTCTGGTGGAAGTTCAACAGAGGACATCCAACCATGATTGCTACACACAGCCTTCACTTAAAAGAAAATTGGAAAGATCACAATGCAAAGTGAAAATACACTTTTGGTTATAGAATGCATGCACATATTTCTATAAAACAGACATTTTCAAGTGGTTATTACCATTTCAAGGAACAAAACATAGTACGTTTGTACTCCTGGTTCTGCCAGTGATTTGCTCTATGGCTCTGGGTTAGATACATGACATTATCTGTAGTTCATCACACAGCTGTGTACGTGACTTCCAAAAAAGATATTATATGCCAAAAATTATTACTGATTTTATTGCCCTTCACCTCTGTTCATTTTTCCCACCTTATGGGTGAGTAAATGATTCCTCAAATATATAGGTTCTGATTCACCTCCTTCCTCATGTTAATCAACAGTAGATTTTAAATGCATTATTTTTTCTGAGAAACATAGTCAGAGAATATGTGTTCGACTCCAGGAATAACTTATTGGGAGGCATGGAAAGGAAAACTCAGAATGTTTTGGTAATGTTCTTGAAACAAATAATTTCATTTTTTATTGCAGAAGGACGTTTTTAGAACAAATTTAGCTAAACTTAATTACATGTTAAAAGTTTTAAAAAAAGAATACCTGTCGACTAAATGAAATGTTTCATGTAATGCAAGTCTTGTCCTTTTTTTTTAACACTTTTTCTTTTCCCTCCAGATTTAATTTCAGTCAGAAAACTGAAATTTCCCTTCAGGCTGACCCAGCCAATTTGTTTTTTTTCCACTTTTCAAGGAAAAAAGAGAAGGGAAAAAAAGTTAGTGTCGTTCTTTGCATATATTGGGTATTATTTTAAAAACACTGGCTCTTGCAAATACACCCCTAGATGGTTCTTCACAAACCACCCAGAATCAGAGGTAAAGAGAACAGGGGAGAACCCAGAACAGGGAGGAATCTGAAGCAGGGAGATAATTTGGTGGGGTAAAGGAAGTAAACAGGAGAGGAATTGGAGGCAATGGGGCTACTGGGAAAGAGGGGGCCCCAGAGTAAACTTCCCTTTGCATTACTTACATATGTGTATAAACGACACTGCTGACGAATCATGGTTTTTATAGATAATCCGTGGGTGATACATAGGAAAATATGGTATTCATCAAATTCTGATCAGAAACAATTCCACTGAAGTCAATGGGATCGCACAGGCATAAACCAGATGTGAAGGAAGGAAGAGTCAGAATCAGGCCTGCTGCACATGCACACAGGCTGTCAAGTGTATAGTATCTTGATACCAGCTTGGGAAAGGATGCCCCATTTAAACCTGGAGTTAAAATTGACTTAATAATGAGAACTGTAAATATGGAAGTTGTCGTCAGTAAAGCCCAACTAGTATGTTTCCAGGTGAAAACTGATGTCTTGTGAGGGCTAAGAGCAAATCTTCATCCAGCAAAGCATCACACATTTGCCATCATGACAACAGATTTTCTTGCAGAATGATGCCCAAATGGAACTGATTACATCAAGTGTAGTGAGAAGCAATAGGGCCATTCACACATGATCACAGAATAGATATAGCAGGGACGGGTGTCAGCCAGCGTCCTGGATCCAAGCATATTTGGACGTGAGAAAAGTTTAGATCTTGATCCAAACTTTGTTGTTCAGACCTGCCTCTCGCTGTCAGGAGGTGGCTTCTGGCCAGCTCCATTCTTCCATTAGCAATTCAACCTCACCAAATGACAGGTAGGATGCCCATTTAACTTAACGCATGGAAAAGAAAAAAATCCCTATCCTTAAGTAGATGCTATTTTTGGTGGTCTTTAATAGGCATGCAAGGGGAATAGGAAGATAATTAGCCGTTTTGCGCAGCTTGTCCCTATACACCTCAATTTTCAGACATGCTCCCTTTTTCTGTGGCGATCCCCCCACTAAGTGTTCAGAGGGAAGTTGACAGTCTCCCTTTTAAATGCTCAGCCTTTTGAAAGGTTTTGCTCTCTGCAGGCTGAGCTGTCTGGCACACAGCCATTGACAGTGAGCTGGAGTTTGCTCTTAAGTCCCAGTGCAATCATGCACTGTCTGCTGCCTGCTGTTGCACAGTGCTGCAGGAGCTTAAAAAAGACTCCTCCGGTCCTGTCAAAAAGATAACCGAATTATTAAAGCAACAGCTATTCAGGTGTTCAAAAGGACTATGGGAAGCAGGGGCAGAAACTGATGGCAAGGATCTGCCCCTTATGCTAAAATGCAGTGGGGTAGGAGGGATCTGGATGTTGCGTGAGAAAAAGGTCTAAATATTTGAGCGGAATTAAGTCCTTTTAAGATTCCTTGCTGAAGTGGTTTTGAACTGTCCAAGTTTTAAAAGTATCCAGTCCTAGCCTGAGTGTCTAGCCTCTCTTTTTCCACAGATCCAGGAAAATGTGGGTAATCCTCGGAGAGATCCACATTAAATAAAAACAGCATGCAAGAATGTTTTCCACAGTCCAACCCTCTGAGACGAAATCAGTGGCAGCATTTATAAACAACAACTTGAAAATCATCTGACACCTAAAGATCCCCAGACTTCTCCGGTATGAGGTACAGATCCTCCCATGGGAGCAAAGTTAATGTGTGACTTTTCTTAAGGTAGAGAAAGACGGACAAAGGTCTCTTGGCCATGGGCCTGTTCCACCTCTCCCCCCCTGTTTCTCTATAACTCAAAACTTATTAATATTTGCTTGTTATTAAGCATTAACATATCTTAATCTTAGCATAACTTCACAGCCTACCAATTCCTGAACTCACGCTATTTTGGTATTTGTTGAAATAGCAGCCATTTCAAGCAATCACCTCTGACTCCCCAGTTTCTGAACTCATTCAAGTCTTTCTATGCAGAAGTGAGCTGCCCTCCATTTTTCCAGAAGTTAGAACCTAAACTAAGACACAAAACCACAAACCAGCCTTGAAAATTTTGGCTTGCTTCATCCCAAGGCATGTTGTTGCCTAGAAATGGCTTAGTCACAGCAATTTCTAGATTGCTTGACTCCCTGCTGTCTAGTTTCTTGGCTAAGGCATCAGACCTCTCATGTTAACAGCTTCTGGAGCACTGTTCCATCAATACAGGAGCATCCCCTGTTAAGGTGGTGGCATTCTTTATTTTTGCTTGGGAAAAGGCACTTCTTTCTTCAGCCCTTGCAGCTTCCTCAGCCCCACTGTGCTGCCCTGTTTGACTCTAAGCTTGCTATTAACCCAGCAGCTTGGCTTAAAAAACGCAGTTCAGCATTTTGCTTGAGAGGCATGTTATTTTATTAATAAGAAATATAAACTCTTGCAAACCTGCAGTGGGAAAGACAGTAGAGGAAGCTAAGTTGATGAGAAGCACTCTTTTCCCACCTCCGGACAAGCTTGCTAGGACATAACACAACATATCCTGCATTGTTCCAGCAGCCTCCTGAATGAATACTTTCGCCCGGTGACAGAACATAAACTACTTTAGCCTTATTCTCCTCCTGACAGACCTTCTAATTATCTCAGCTGTTTACAGCGCTCAGGCCCTCTGCTACCAATTTCTCCATTATTCTGACAGTCAACAAACTAGACCTATTAGAGCACAGCACAATTCTTGCCCAAGGCAGGAACTTTGTGAGACCACAAATCGTCTCGGTATTAAAAGTCGGTGCATAAGAACTGCCCTCAGCTTTAGCGCTAAATTGCTGGTTTGGAGACATTCATTGCTGTATATTGTATTTCCACTATATTCCGCTTTAATAGACTTTATGCTGAAGTGTGTAAGAAGAGTTTTAAAGCCTGAGGTGGCAAGTAGACCTTTTTTTTTTTCTTCTTCCATTTTATATATTTTTCCATCTTTTTTGTTTGTCACCTTATATTGCAAGGTTGGTTCGCATACATAAAACAACATTGCAGTCCCGCAAGAATATCTAACAGTGGGAGGCACAGATTTTACTATAAGAAGTTAAACAACAAGGTTTGGGCAGTGGAAGATTAGTTATCCTTTGATTTGTACAGGGCTTCAGTCTTAAAATTATTTCTTTGGTGCTTTGAACACTTTATTTGGCAAAGCTAACCTGTTTTATTCTTCTAATCTTCTGCTATCAAAGTAGTTAGGGCCAAATAAGAATAATAGATAGAGAGGGAGATTACAGTTTCTATTAATAATTTGCATCCGTTTGTTTAAGCAATATTTATTCAAGGTTCAGAAAGCTCTTAGAAAATTGTATTTATTAATTAGTGTACACAATACTCTATAAAGTATTTATGTACGGCCTATCTCCAGACTTCTTTTAGTCTGAGTTTGTACAGACCCAGGAATTTATTTTGACTAAACACATAGGAACCATCTGATCCAGGTATACTTGCACCTGAGACCTGGAATAATTTCCAATGTTATCTTAAATTGAAGGTGTCTACAGGTATGTATTAGTTTCAAAAATCTCAGGTAACCTACCATAGTAGAGAAATAACTTCAGGTGTCTAAGGTACACATTATTATCAAGCTGATATTAACGACTAATCCCACCAATTAGCCCAAATAGCAAAAGCTCCAAAACTATTTTCCCGAGCCATTCAACTGGCTCTGAATCAGTTAGGAATACACTTGCAGCAAATTTTGTTCAGCCTTCTATTTGCCAAGCAAAAGTGGTTACATTAATGAAAAATTAAAGCTTGTAAATTGAAAGAATCTTTTAAAGACAAAACCAAAGAGAAAATACATAAAACGTACACACCATTTCAGCTAAGCAGCATGTTGGAAGGAACATGTTCTTTCGCTGAACTGTGTTACCTCTGCCTGCTGGAATGGTGGAATATAAAATGACATGTTATATTAGATTCTACTGAATTTAAATTCTTCCTTCAAGGCATTTATAGTGAAATAAAGTATTTTCCAGAAAAGACTCTCTGAAAAGTGACATTGCTTTCAGCAGAACCCTCCTGAAGACAACTTCCAGTTTAGTGACACAGGGCTGGGTGAATTCCTACCTAGCCTATCACAAGAAATCATACACTGGACATGCACATCATGGGAGAACAGGGGGAAAGCCTTAGCACAGGACTTGTAGTAAAGACTTGCATTCCTATGATGTCAGCGTCACTACTGAGGCATGTTTAACTCAAAAGCTAACTACTTAATAGCTTTAAAGTGTTCAAAGTTCTTAAGTTCTTCCAAACACAGCTTTGAAAGAGAAATGTGTGTTGTGCCATAGTTTCACATTTCATCTTGCAGGATATACTAATTTGGGCTAAATACTGCTGTGACTTAATAAAACAAAAAAATAAACCAAATCGCCAGGCCACATTGCTCTAAACCCAGATAACTTCAGGAGAGCTGTGTGAGATCTGAAGTTTTGCCACTGAGATTAGGGGTTGCTCCATTGATTTCCATAGCACTTGCATGAAATGGAAATTAGCACAGGCTATAATCATTTGTCATCCTTTTCTTATTTGTTTCCAAAATTTGATTTCCTGTTCAGAAGAAGGGCATGTTCCTGGGTCAAAGCCAAGCTGAAAGTAATCGGACCCTAGATGGCACTTTTAACTGGCTTTGGATCACATTCTCCAATGAGGGTACCCTGGATTACTCTCTGCATGAGGGCTTTTGCTCCGCACAAAAGACTCATGTCCACAGTCTTAACTACACCTGAATAACACAAAGGTAATGGTGTTTTTCCCTGTACACTGGTAGAAAATACTGCTTTCTGCTATCATAACCAAGAAGGAGTCAGAATACAAAATAGAGATGTCAGAACTCCTTGGACCATGCTGGATGGAGCGGGTGTCACACAAAGGGGTATAAATAGGATCCTTGAACTTAAACAGGGATGAAATGAAAATTGGTTAATATAATTTTTAAGGGACCTGTATGTAAATATCTATAACTATATACAAAACAGTACATGAGATGTTGCCATTTGTTATTTGCTTATTTTCTAATCTGAAAATAATAATGTTGACAGTGTGTACGTGTCTTCTTTATGTTGACCTTAATGAATGAATTTGCCAGTAAGTATTTTCAGGGTATGTTTTAAGTAAATAAACTGCAAAGTAATTGAAAGAGAATTTCAGGCTTGTAACCACAAACATTTGTAGCATAGACCTAAGTCTAAGCTTTGGGTTCATCCAATTATGATATCAAGTTGTTACCATATATACGGTCAGCTCAAAGGGTGTGGGATGACAGACAACATATCAGCCAGAAAATCTGTAGGTGTCATTATGCACTGCAATCTTTTCAGCTCTCACAAACCAAGCAAGAATTGTTTGCAAATCTTGGCAAAACAGATGAGCTGCTTAGTAACATCATTGGGATACTCAGGATATAATGTGCCTTCCTCTGAGACCCATGTAGAGCATCAGGAAAGTGCTGGCACTAGAGTCTGTTTCCCACACAGCCCCTGTTAACTGTTGCTCAAGCCTCCATGGCACTTTCACAGTTAAAATATTCATTTTGGTAACCTAGCCAGTGGTGTATGCAGGAAATGGTAGTTTTTCTATGTAAAATTGCTGCTTCAAAATATAACTGCAAAATATATTAATTCTTCCCTACTGCATGCCATAGACTGCTCAGAGACAGTTTTGCCGTCATGATTTCTAATCTGGACCCTTCTCTAGCTCCTAAATGAATTAAACCAAACCAGTGGGATAGACTTAAATTCACACTGGCTTCAGAAGAAAAAAAGAAGTAACCCTTGTCTATCACGGGAGGCTGCAGCAACAGATTACAGATTTTGGAAGCCTTGTTCCTGGTTGTTTCATTAAAAAGATATGCACGCTAATAGTGGAAATGGGAGGCAACCTAGAAAAAAAGATGTATTATTACGAGAGGCTGGGACGTTGTATTTGTGTGTACTGCAGGGAAAACTTTATTGAAATGACTGCTAAAAACAGCCCAAGAGCAATGTGGGAAATGACAAGGAGGAAAATCCAGAGCTAGAGCATCGTAAGGGAAGCAGCGGAGTTGGAGTCAGAGATGCAGAAAGGAGAACAGGTGAGGGTCAGAAAGATTGAAAGGAGAGAGAGCAGCACTGGGAGAAGACATGAGAAATTAGATCAGAATCTAAAAGCACTCAGGAGAGCAGGGGAAAAGGCAGAAATTAGAACAGGAGCTAAGAGGAGAGCCGAAGAGGCAATAAAAACTCAAGGAGGAGAAAGAAAAACTGCGAGATGAAGAGAGGAGGACAGGGGAAAAAAAGGACAGGAGATAAATATGAGGCAACATAAAAGGGCCTTGACCTCCAGTTTGTAAAGATGACGTGATCTGTGGTGTGAAAGAAAAGAAATACTTTGCATTTTTTGAAATGGCCATGAAGAGAGGACCAGGCTACATCTCAGAAATCAATATCGCATTTTATGCCTGCTGCACCCTTCACGAAGAATCAAGACAACATTGATTCAAGTAAGTAATATTTCATTGAAAACTGATCTTTGATTGCATAGCTGCAAGGGACTGGCTCTGAGAGTCCCTCTGTGGCGCCTGTGCTGAACAGGTGTCATTTTGGGCTTGTGTTAGAAGTGATGTGGCTTCATTCCCGGTCCGCGGAACACGTGGAGAGCAGAGGACACGTCACTTTAGTCTTTGAGAGCAGATGATGCTGCATCAGAAGATCTGGCTTGCTCTCTAGGGTCATTACTCTGTCTGTTAGTGCGTGGTGAGCAGTCTGGAAGGTTTGCTTTGTGACTGTGTTCATTTCAAGCGGTTAAACGATTATTTTAAGATAATTAGAAAAGCCTGAGACTGATAGTTTAAACCTGCTTTCCTGATCAATTGTAGCAGTGTTAGAGCTGGTGTGCAGTCATGAGGCAAAGGACCGTCTCCCTTGGCTATAAGGCCAGGCTCTGCTAATGGTATTAACTGTTTCTGAGACTCTTTTCCCCCCGGTGTTTGAAAGTGTAAAACATCCCCTTGGTTTTATTTCCCTGCCCACTAATTCCCTTGGGAAAACAGTCACTGTTTATTTTGCTAGCAGATCTTGATGTGTTTCATCCTCCTCAGACCAGGAAGGGTGACAGTGAAGCAATTTATAGCAAGACCTGTGTTGGAATTCCCTTTTGGAAAATCACTTTCTTCTCTCAAGAAAATCAAAGCATGTGTGGGTGGGAGGATACATTGATGGGATGGGGGCAGAGAAGGTTTTTGAAAGTAAACCTCTATGCATCTCTTGGTCCACTCAGAGTATTTAGCCATTTGAATTATCCTAGAGCACTAATACTGTTTAGACTTCCCACTGAGCCATCTCACAGCCCGTTATGGGTGTCACACAACACAGAGACTCCGCAGGAGATGTTCTTCTCTCATTTTGCTTTCTTTGGAACAAATGGAGCCTCAGGCTTCCCACTTACAAATCCTAGGAGGCAATTTACCAACAGGGAAAACAGCATTGCAGGATTTTGCTGTCACAAAACGAAGCGGCTGGGGCCATCTCACTCAAGGCAAACTAGGAAATTCTGTTTCAAAAATGTCAAAATGTTTCCTTTCAATTGAAAACGCATAAACAAAATATTTCCACAACTTTTCAAACTGCTGTTGAGGAAACAAGGACTCTACACCCCATCTGAGGATGAAAGAACATGTTGAAACATAGACCTTGGCTCCATAAATCAGTTCTGTTAACTCAGTCCTCCATTGGTGCAGTACGTTGTTACTTCAGAACTATGACAACTGCAAAGTCATTTGAGAATTAATGGAAATAAAACCCAACTGAGAAGCTGATAGCTAGTTCCCAAGAGGTCTGTGAACCTGCTTTTGAGGATAAGCCTACATTCATGAGACTGTGATGCACCTACCAAAGCTGGTGTAATGGAAGATGTACACAGTCATGGCCTTTGTTAAAAACATCCACCCTTATTTTGGAAAGCTTTTTCAAATGCAGCACTCCAGCAAAAGTGAGGCAGTGTGTCAGTATGACTGAAATATGCTCCCAGGAGTTACTGGTAGTGAATCTGGACTCTCAGCATTTATCACCACGGTCAAGAGAGCAGTGTGATATAGGAAGATGTGATATTATGAATGAGACAGACTGTCTCTGAGTGAGGATAATGGTGACGGTTCACTGTAATTAGATGGCTTAGGAAAGCAAAGCTCTGTAATTTCAATGGGCAAAGGCTGCAAAGAGCTTCCAGTGGAGCAGTCCTGGAGTTCTCTTCTCTCAGTAGCCACTAGCAAACACTGAGGAAACCTGGCTTCTTAGCAACAGGGAATCCTGAATCACCATCTCTTCATGCCAAATTTTTGTTCCCCAAGCACAGAATATTCTAGGGCTTCGGGGTATTTTCCTGGTATTCAGTCAAAATGTGATTATTCAGATGTAGCAGCTAATGCACAACAAATGAGCTCAAATTCCACAGTAACACTGCATTAAAAACAGAACAAATGTAGTCATATCCAGGATATTATGGTTTTCTGACAAATATAACTTACTCCAGAACTTGAGGATTGTTCAGCCAGTAGAACTGGTAGCTTTCAAAAACGAATAGTAGTGTCAAGTCAGATCCTTTGAACATAGTTTCTAGGCAATGTCAAAAATTAATCTATAGTTATTGTTAAGCAATCAGCCCAAAAATCATTACAGACCTGTTTTGAAAACAAGTGAATGAGGAAGACACCTTGTAGTTTTAAAAGCAGTACAGATGACTTGTGGCCTAAGAAAATGCCGCATAAAATGATTCTGAATAGAAGTGTACATGCCTGTATGCATGCGTGTGTATACGTTAAAGAGACAAAAAAATTACCAGTGATTGCAAAATATGGTCAACAAATAATGGAGAAAAAATGCAATGGCCATTTGTCATGAATATAAGCTACTGCTGAAAAGTGTTCATCATATTTCTGCCTTCCCTAAGCCTAATACAAATGTGGAGAAAGTGGCATGACCCATTGAGCTGACATTAAAAGCTTTAAGTTGAATTACATTGGCAGAAACCTTCAAAAATTGTCTTGGATGAGAAAAAAATTCATGACAGAGCATAACAGATGTATGAAATTAAGAGCGTTTAGGAAACATTATCTTTGCTCTATGATGGGAAATGTTTCTAATTGCACTCACAGGGTGCATTTAAGATGTGTTTTTATTTAAGAAATGTTTTTTATGATCTGTAACGGATTTTCTGCAGAAATATATAGGCACAAGAATAAAATGCGTATTAAGATACATGTTTTTTGCAACAATCAACTCATCTATTTTCATTGTTCAATGAAACAAACTGTAAAGGCAAAATTATTGAATCTATAAGAGTAGGATAAAAAGAAGGACTCTTATTGGATAACAAGGAACCTGTACCATACTGATGGATGTAATACTCCAGTGCTCATGGGTGGTCTTACCTCTCATATCACAATTAGACTATGAGGGTTTCCCACTGTATACACACCTTACTGTATGTTGAATGTTACTGCTGTTCTTTTCGTGGCTACTTAGTACTAATTAAACCTAGTCATTGAGATGCAACAGGAAATACTATATGTGGATTTCAGCATTATTATTAATGTCTGCGCTGAGAGGCTTTCCCAGCCAGAATTCAATGTTCAAAATCCTCTTCACACAGTGAAAACTATATAAAAATGCAATGGAACTTCTTTTCTTGCATATTGCAGAATCTCAATTAGTTCCTGCTGTGTCATAGACTCCCATAGATTTAATATATATTGAATCGGATTTGAATATGAGGTATCTTCTAAAATTACACTTTCCTTTTGTCTTTACCAAGAGGCTCATAACTGGAGTTTTCCTAATGAATAAATACAATGTTCAAGGCTTTTTTACTGCTTTAAATGGGAGTTGTCAGTTCAAGGCCAAATAAGACTGTCCAATCAATGCTGTAGACTTGCAGCATTGAGTCTAATGTTACCGGTTTCTTTTCACTGCATACTTTACCTGATTTCCATTGTGATGGGACTTCTCTGCTTTTTTCCACACAAAGGGAAAAGTTCATACTTACAGACGCACATAATAACCCAAACATTACAAGGAATCTGTCCAAAGTGGAATATAGATGGAGCAATTAATTCCCTTTGTCTCTAGAGGGGATTAGAATCAAAGTGATGAATTTATTTTATTTGGACATTCTGCGTTTCCAGAATGTTTACTATTTCAAACCATAATCTCCGAGACTTGCACGGGCCATGTTTCTAACTCTCCTCTCATTGGCTTCTGTAGAAGACAACACACTTGGAACTAGACATATTTCTGGTCTGAGCTGGTACATTTGGGTCTAAGCTCCTATGCATCTCATCCAGACTGATTATTTTTTTCTCATTTGACAGGTCTTTTCAAGCACAGCTTTTACATTCTATGTTAAATTTCTTTGCTCTGTCTCAAAATGTACAGAATCAGAGAATCATGGAATCATTTAGGTTGGAAAAGACCTGTAAGATCATCAAGTTCAACCATTACCCCAGCACTGCCAAGTCCACCACTAGCATATGTCCCTAAACAGCACATCCACATGTCTTTTAAATACCTCCAGGGATGGTGACTCAAGCACTGCACTGTCCAAGCTTGTCCCAATACTTGACAACCCTTACAGTGAAGAATTTTTTCCTCATATCCAAACCTTCCCTGGTGTAACTTGGGGCCATTTCCTCTTGTCGTATTTATTGTTACTTGGGCGAAGAGACTGATCCCCACCTCATTACAATCTACTTTCAGGTCGTTGTACAGAGTGATAAGGTCTCTCCTGAGCCTCCTTTTCTGCAGTCCAAACAACCCCAGTTCCCTCAGCCACTCCTCATAAGATGTGCTCCAGAACTCTTGTGCTCCATGTGCTCTTCTTTGGACATGCTCCAGCACCTCAGTCAATATAGTCAACTATTTGAGAGGTCACCTGTTTGTACACAGAACTGGATGTTTGCACATGGGACTAAGGCTGCAAGTGATCTACTGAGTACTGGAATTTGATATAATTTATTGAAATTGCTTTTTGGGAAAAAGATACTGACACTTTCTACTTGCATATCACTCTGCATATTGAAAATGTTCTGTGAACATGTCTCTGTTGTCTGCTCTTGGTGTGCAGCATTCCTGCCTTAGAAGTGGAAAAAATCTAGACCACAGTGATATTCTGATGACCTCATAGATTTACTCCACACCACAGATCATGAATCAGGACTTACAGCTGTAAAAGCCATGTCAATCCATTTAAACTAAATATACAAAACCACTTTGCATCTGCTAGCCTTAGATGGAAATAGAATAAAGTATTTCTTTGTGTTATGTACAAGAAAATAAAATGTTTACTAATATCAGAACTCATTCAGCCTGTTAATAGCAAAAACTGACAAGATCTGGATGATTATCTCTGACATAAATTTGAGCAGGGAAAGGATTTGTTGCAATGGAAACTCATGCTAATGGAATAAAAATGACCCAAGTTGTCTGACGGACGTCAAACTCAGTGGAGTTCAGGATGACTTAGAAACATTCAGTCTGCATCAGAGAAAACAAATTGGCTGAATGAAATAACCTCTCATTTGGTTATACATTGTCACCAGCAGTAAAACTGAATAAATAAAAGAATACAAAAACACTTTCCCAAATTTCTCCAAATGAAATCATCCAACTATGTAAGCATGTTTCAGGTTCATTGCTTATACTCAGAAAGGGGAAAAATATCAGTAAAAAAAGTTATATGAATTAACTCAGAATTACAATTATTCTATTGCAGTTGCATAACCTACACTATAAAGTTCGTGTTTTGATTTCTTTCCTGGAGAATGTCCCCTGGTAAAAAGAATATGCAATGGGTAAATAACTCACCAAATACTGTATATGTAGAAGACAAGGAAGACAAACATTCTTCGGAGTGCAAAATTCATTTCAAATACAGTAATAGAGAGGAACTGGCAAATAAAAACTTAGAAAACTGAGACCACAAGTTAAACAGAGAAAAGGCTGCTAGGTAGGAACAGAGATCTGATTGCTAATCGTATCAAACAACACACATAGCTCTGAGCTGAGCCATGAGGAGCTGTCAGGAAAAACTGAGGGAGAGTGCAAGTCGTGGGCCAGAAAAAATCATCCTGGAGTATTGCAAATGGCCCAGAGGGTGTAGGTTGGGGAACACGGGATTAGTTTAGGGCTTAATGGCTTTGTGAAGGCTACATGTGCAGTTAATGCATTAGACCCATGAGATCCAGGCCCAGATTTTCCTTTTATTAATACTTGAACAAGAATTGCTTTGTATTTAAAATGATTTAAGAGCATAGTTTTTCAAAATGAATACTAATTTCAAAATTAGAAATGAAAAAGGCAGGACTGATTATTTTCAATGAATTAGTTTTACCTTTGAAACAGTGAAATCAGGTAACCTGCTGGAAAACATAATTATGTAGTATAGTTATATATATTATATATACATTAGGGCAAACATTCATTTTGCCCTGATAAAGCATGAATGAATCAGTGTGCCAGCATGCAGCAAATGAAATCCTTCTCATTCTTTGAAAAAAATCCCTTTCAAAGTTGTTATTTCAATAAGCCATTAATTCCTGGGTTAGCCCATGTGTTGAAGTGCCAAAAGCCACATTGAAAAGGATTATATATTTCATTCAAAACAAATAAAATTAGCAAAAAAAAAAAAAAAAAAGAGAGAAAAAAAAGAACCTTACCCTTAGCCTGAAGAAATCCTTATAGCACTCATTTGGAATTCCTGTAGTTAAAAGATACTCATTAATGGTTTTTATCCAACGTTGTATTTTAGAAGCCAGTAGACAAAAACACTGAATACGTTTCTATCATGCACTTCAGTGGGTTCAGAAAACTCACTGGGCATAAGAAGAATCCTTCTAAAACTTTTATTCACACCAAACCTTATGGTGTGCATTTAGTGCTAGAAATGAACACAGAGATTGAGGAGATTCTCTGGTCCCCTGCAAGTGTCATTAGCCTTGTTGTGTTGCTGGAAACTGAGGCACAAAGACAAGAGGCTGTGTGGGGGCAACAAGAGAGCCACAGTTTCAAGAGCAAAGCCATTTCACTCCCAGCACGTATAATTGAAGCCTACTTATCCATCAGATTCAGCCGGATTCTCCCTTGCCATGCAGTCTTGATCGCTTCTGGAGCAAACACCAAGGACCTCAGATTTCTGGAGAAGAGTCTCACACTACAAGTAAAGAGATACTGTGTTTTAATTCAGCATGCAAACAAGCACCAACCACTGAAGCTAACAGTTCAGTGAATTATGAACCATCTATTTTTCTCAGCATTTTTGTATTACTGAAATGTAGAGATAGTTTTTTAACTGTTTCCCCAGATTACACACACATGTTTGACACCGGTAGTGCAGTACGTTACTTAGTATGTCTCCCTTTAAAACACAAAGTACTCACCTCCTGCAGAGAAGTCTCCCATCGCTCCTGGGGAGCTGGCAGCAAATAGAACCAAAAAATTTCAGGGTTCATTAAGCACACAAGCATTCTGGCAAAATCAAAGATCACCCTGGAACCCCCTTGAACATATTATAGTTACCATTAAAATCATCATCATAGTATTTGAGGTTAGTAAAACATATTGCTTAGGCTATAAAACATTCTAAACTAGTATCCCAAATGTCTTGCCTCAAGCAAGCACTTAAATTAAAGTTTCAGACAGCTGGCACTGGAATCAAAATAACAGTTTTACACAAAGAGATTGGATAAACATGATTATTGTTTTCATAATTTATTTTGTCAATGTGCAGTATTGTGCTTTGATCCATCCATTGTACTTGGGCATGATTTCTTCCACTTTTCAACAGGTAACTATATTTCACTGTGGGGTTTTGTTTTCCAGAAAGCAATCCTAATTGATCTGCTGCTCTTGAATAATCTAATCCCTAATTAGTTGAGTCTGAGCACTGAGAAAGGCAGCATTGTGTGCTGTCATTAATTTCCATAATCTGGAATTTTTGTTTACTTGCCGCATAAAATCTTTGGGTTTTCACCCAAACGTAACAGTATCACTATGTAGAGGATGGAAAAAGGGACAGTTTTCTGGATCTTTGGTACAGAATAATTGCAGCAGTTACAAAGTCTTAATTACCACTAAACCCATTTCCTATTTACCTTGAGTAACAGCTTTAAGAAGATGTTATTGCTGCATTTATTCCAGTTCAGCTGCTCCCTGCCTTTTTGGTGCTGTGAAGACGATATGCTCACCTTTAAGTATCTCTTTAGTCCAGATCCTCTCAAACTAGAGGCATGTTGAAACATATAAAGAGCCAGAAATCTACTGCAGCAATCTCTTAAGCAAACACACATTTTCAGAGGCAAATCCCAGATGATTTTACATTTAATGCCTTCTTCCAAAGCCAAAATGTGGCTTCTTCAACAAATCTCGAAAAGGTTTCTGCACTGTTTTACACAGGTGTTTAACCAACAGAAGATCTTCCCCAGAATGCAAACCTTCATCCAGTGTTGACACACACAATTAGAAAAGAACCAGGGTTAAAAGAAAATCCTGCTTCGCAGGCACAGGAAGGTGTTTGGACACTGATGGAGAGTGAAACAGCACTCTCATAGCTCATGTTTTCTTTCCTTTTGTAGCCATTTCTTATAGAAGCATTTTTATAGGTTAAAAAATATCTGATTTTAGTAAACACTTTTCTTGCAGGCCCCTTTGAATATCATCAGTACAGATCTTTCACTTAAATGGGAAATTTTACTATAACATCAACAGGAGCTGGGCTTTCCTGCCTCAGTTTACACAACTGCAAGTTGCAGATACATAAATATGCTTCATTTGTACAGCATTCATCTGTTTCAAAGGGATGTTATAGAGCTTGTCAGGACTTACAAATGACTTTGAGTTGTTTTGTCAAAAGTGTTTCATGGGCAAAATGCAGCTCTCTTGCAAATATAAATTAGGAATTACCCTCATTGAATTTAGTGTGATCAGTATAAATTTATTGCGCATATGGGACCGAGATCAAAACTCGTCTCTGTTTACGCAAGCTAATTGCATGGGTTTTGCTAGCGTGAAAAATGGTCAGTGGTTCTCACATTTGTGAAAAAGATTTATCAAGCCAACACAGACCAAACAGGTGCTGTTCAAGATTGCCCTTTGCTTTCCACACCTGCAGTAAAATGACCTTTTCTTCTCTGATGGGAAGTCCACATGGATATATGACCACCAGGACACCAAAAAGTATAACCAACCTTTCTGCTCCGGAAGGCAACACATTAGCCATCACCCATTGCCTTAAACAGACCTTGAATGGACTCTGATCTCCAGAGGTCAGTGTGTTAAGACATTGCAACAATGCACGGAAAATTTTGGACACAGATCAATGGAAGAATGAGATGTTGAAAATCTAAGAAAATTGCTTATAGTGACATTCAGCCCTTTCCTTTCCTTCCTTGGACATGTCTCTGTTGCTTTTAATTAAGCTCTCAGATTCATAGCTTGGAGAACTTTAATAACTGCAGAAAGTGCTTGCAAGGCAAATTTTTCACTTCTAAGAAAGATCCTTGGAAAAAATGTTACCTTCTAATTTATAGGTAAACTTAACCTGATTTTACCTTTACTGTAATATATTGCATGGCCATTTGTGAGCAACGGACCGATGACATAAAAGATTTTAACTTTTAATAAATGGTGAAAACGTTGGATCGCACACCTCCACCACACCGTAAGCATAGTGCCTGCTGATGAATTAATCTAATTAACAAAGGTGAAGGTTTATAATTGGGGTTAACTAGAATTTAACTGGTCATTGTTCATACCCCCCGTTGCATTGTCCCCTAAGTAACTCACTCTGGTAGCCCTCCATGGTCCTTCGACCCCAGTATCAAACTCAGGGATCAACCAGCTTCAAGGAAAAGTAGATACAATCATATTTCCAAGACTGCAATAACAGCAGAACTTAATGGTGTGATATTTTTATACTGTTTGGTAAAGAGACCCTATTTTTTCTTACTCATAAGCCCAGAGTATTTTTAAATAGTTCAAGTCCCTGTAGTACTTCACAGTTTGCAGTGCAGTTTAAAAAGTAATACATCTTTTCTTAGATGTACCCCAGATTCTGCCTTTTAATAGACATGATAATGAGATTCTGTGTCTTCATTTCCCAGTGTGCAGAAGGCTCAAATAAATCTTTGATTGTTCACAACCCTGGAGAAGGCTCCCAAGCCCAGGAATGTAATGATGTTTCTCTAAACAATCATTGCTAATGAAATTTAAGTGTATTTAAAATATATAGATGCACATGTGTATATATATTAGTACTATCAGAATTGTGTTTTATTCATTTTGCTTTGTAAATTTGAGTCTGATTGCAGTAAAAGTAACTCTCAAGAGATTCATTTCTAAGAGAAGGAAGGTCCTGAGTTATTTCTCTGACCTGCAAGACACACATTGAGCTTCTGATTTTGAGTGAACTCCCTCTAATAAGGAAATTGAGGGATGCTTAAAAGAGCCATTCAGCGACTTCTTCATAAGATTAGGGACCATGTCCCCAGACCACTGCTGAAAGCGTCATGCAGCTGACTGCAGTCAAACTGTTATAACAACTTTGAAAGAGCAGGGTGTCCAAGTAACTCAAAAGAACATTAAAGAGCAAAAGAGAGGGAGCAGAGGGATGGGTAATAAAGGGCTAGGAAGGGGGTGCTTCAGAATGAAAACGGTGAGGTTTCTAACAGTTTTCATTATCTGAGCATTAGTTTAACCTTCTTTTGATAATGAGACTTGATCAGAAAATGCTTCCATACCACCATCCTTTTCAAAGTTTATATGTAAAATGCCTCTTAGGCTGATACCTCTCTCTGTGTCCATGCTACTAGCCATCACTATGTGCAGAGTTCCTGGCACCCCATAGCTGATGAGACTGCTAATTGGAATTCTTTCACAGCAAAAGCATGGAGAAGCCAAAACACTTAATCATCAGCCTTACAGACCAGAGACCTAAGACAATAAGGAGATATGGCACTCAAACCTAAGTTGCAGCAGCTAGGATTAGCTTGGTGGCTCATTATAAAATCCAAACTTGGCAAGGTTCAGTGAAATGTTACTCAATATCCGTCAAATGCACAAATAAACCTGGGCCTGGCTATACGTGCTCTAGGCACCTCTAAACCTCTTTGTCAAAAGAAATGAAATACTGTGGTTTTCTTTGGCTACCATGAGACTTATGGGTAACTGCATTCCAAGATAAAACCCATAGGGAGCCTTGTTATAGGAAGTTAAACAGCCATCAGCATTCACCTGTTGAGTCGTCATGCTGCATACTTTGATGCAGATTGCTGAATAACATTATCGATGTTCAGCAAAGACACACATAACATACTTGTCCCCAGGAAAAAAATGCTAATGACTTACACCCTCTGTAGCTGTTAAATTGGTTTTAAAGGTAACCCAGCTTGAATGGCATCACTTTATTTCAGGACTCAAATTCGTTGACAAAACTTCTAGTTTATTTCCATTCCTTTTATATTCGTATGTACCCCAGCCATTTTAAGGAAACAAATGATCGTGCCCATTCCTAATTTTTACCAAAACCTGACACTCTTCAGAAATTCTGCAGGAAAAGCATTTTGATTGTAATGTTCCTCCTGACATGAAGAAGGCTGATAGGACTTTGGATATCACTGACTTCTAAAGGTTATATCAGAGAGGTTTACATAAGATAGCAACTTGCAAAGCCATAGTGAAGATAGAAATTTCATTCCCAGACAGGAGAACCCCTTGAGTATGAAGGATGGAAGAAAAAAGTGATAGGAGAGCTGCCACAGCCTTCTCTCCCCCTGAGATCATTCCCTGATCTGAAAAGAATTCCCTCTGCCCCACAGATTTTATATGATAGCATCAATATTCTCTCATTAATAATTTTCTCTAAGAAAACAGAAAAACATTAATTATTTCTGCCTGACTGCAGGATGTAGTGCTGAGCTGCTGGTGCTTGGTTCTCATGTGAAAAATAGAGAACTAGACTCTTAGTGGTGGCAAGTGAGGATTACCCCACTGCCTGTGTTACACTTCACCTATGAGGAGGTTGTGTTTGGCCCACAGAGCAATCCTTTGGATAATTTTAGCATAAATCGTGTCTCCTACTTAAACAGTGGCAGACATCACAGGAGAAACTGTTATCTTCTAAAGCCAAGATTCAATAGGATCAAGCGGATGTTGATTTTATAACAAAACTTGATAAAGAAAATTGAAGTTACCTATTAACTGGAACATTTAATGATGACACAATGATGCATGCCTATATCTTGGAGGAGGTTTCTCTCAATTCTCAATTTCTTTCTTCTGCATATGGCCTGAAAGTAAATCAGAGAAAGGCAATCAAAAAGAGAAGGGAAGTAAAAATAGGAGAAAAAAAACCCAAACCCAACATAGAAAGAATACATGCCCTCAAAGCCATTCGATTCTTGGAGTGGTGCCGGATAATCAAAAAAGCTGTGGCTGACTATTGTTTACAAAGCCAAGATGGCCTGAGAGTTTTGAACTCGGGTAGACCAAGACAGCAAAGACCTGGTCCTATCCGGCAAAAGGCTGCATCCGCTTTTTAATTAACAGCATATTCCTGCCTTGGTTCAGTTTCTATGGATGGAAAGGTGTTTCCCAAGGAAATCAGAGTAAGGATAGAATAAGGAAAGAGGGAAAAGAAGAAAAGGGGGAGGCAGGGGGACGGTGAGTTCAGGAGGGCAATGAGGCGGGGGTTAACAACGCTGCTTAAGATCAAGGGCTGAAGTGCTGAGATGCTGCCAGACTTGAAAACTTTAATTTACTGTCACTGTTAGCCCCCTTTGAGGTTTATGGTGGTATTTATACACACAGCATCAATCACATGAAACAAGGAGGGGATTTATAGTTTGTTTTAAAGACTGTAAATGCAATGTAATGCAAATAGCATGCCTCATGGGCATTTACATTTAATGGGAAAATTACAGATGCAAAAGATTGGTAGAACAAATTTTAAATTGACTTTATTACATCTAGTGCTTTTCAGAGAATACTATTAAAAAAAAAACCCAACATGAGGAGATATGGTAATGGAGTTCTACACTGTAGCTTGACAGCTTAAATTCCACTTAACTGACTTTGCTTGCATCTTTCTGTTTACATTACTTCTTCCAATAAGTTTGGCTGGCAAAATCTCTGGATCATAAACTGATTAGAAGCTTTGATTCTGTTTTGTTTCCTTTTTGGGGTTGGAATATGTAATGTGTAAAGCTGATTGTATCTCGATAACTGTTTTTAACTAAGGTTCATCATCAGAATTGCTTAATCTAGACACAGTCAGGAATAGCTCTTCAAATCTATTACCGCCTTAATATGTGACGATACAAGCATCCTCCTTAATTTGTATAATCTTCCTGTATCTCCCCTTTATCTCTATAGATACAATAGAAAAAGATGGCTGCCATACCTTGGTCACTGGTGGAGTGTGCATTCAGAACTAATCACAGCTATTTGCAGAAAGCCCATTCTTTCTCAAAATAGCTCTATTTCCCAGTATTCCCCTGTGGCTAAGAACACTTCTTCTGGAATGAGGATTGTTTGCTGTTGGGGTTGGAGGTTGTTATCATCAGTTGTTGACTTATGGTAGATCCATCTGAAAGGTGTTGGTGGGCCTCAAACTCACCTTCAGCAGACCAGATGAAGCCCTGGTTCAAACAGGTGCAAACTCTACTTGCTTCAGGGAAGCTGTACCCAATTACACAAGGGCTGATTTGTTTTTAACACCCTATAATGATTGCTGTATTACCCTCCCATTCAGGCCTCAAACGAGGAAAGAATTTTAGGTGTTTTTTAAGCCCATTCCTATTAAGTGAAGTACACATGTTAGGTTTTAGTCTGTTTTAAAGCTGCAGCCTCTCTACGTGCAGAGACCTGCATTTATCTGTCAGGAGTCTTTCGCCCTTTGTTTCTTCAGATTTCCAAATCTTTACTATTACCTAACATACCATCCTTAAAAAGCTTTTCCAGCCCTGCTCAACATACTGTATTTTAGCCAGAGTATAAGCAAATGAGGATTTAACCTTCGAAGAACATAAAGCACCTACGTGGGTCAAAGATTACTAGAGCTTAGCTTATTAGGATTGTGTCTTTCCAAGATTTCAAGCAGAACCTCCCTGAAATGCCATCCTCTTTGTTTCTATTCATCACTATACATACACATACATCCTTGAGATATCCTTTAAGCTTTTTATCACCAAAAAGCAATGATTATTGAAGAAGATGATTTGGCATTCATTAGCAATTCAGCTAATTCAACTAAGCTCAGTGGGATAGTTCTGATCTACAGATACCCCTCCAGAACTTTCTTCTGTGTCCCTATTTTCAGCTTCTGTAGGTATCCCCTTCATCTAAATAGTGATACCTTAAAGTAGACTAATAACAAACTATGTGGCATCTCAGTGCATTTATTAGTGAGGAATTGAGTCAGACTCATGTTTATTCTTTGTACAGTTCTGAAAGTTATATTCTCCAGGTGGTGTTGCCCATAACAAATACAAAATGGCAGAGAGCAGTCTATATTAACATTTGAGCTAATACAAACATGCACTGTTTAAGCAATTCACCTGAGATTGAGTGCCTTGCTGTTGTGACTTTTGTTTGAGGCTGTAATCCCATGTGATGACATTCTGTTGTGCAGAAGTAGTACATTAGCACCATGCTTGGCAATGTCATGATGATGAGGAAACCATAGACTCCGGAAGCAAAAGCAGAAGGGAAACAAACTTTCACACTCAGGAACCATTAATGAAGTAAACACATTTGAATGTTGACAGGTAACCCACAAAGCCACCTACCAGATATGTTCCAAATTGAAGCAACACTCATGAACAGTGCAAACTTATCTGTAAGCAGAATTTAGAATCATTTTAAAGTTAGATTATCCTGTGATAGCCATGTAAAAAATGCCTGAGCAGACACAATGGCTTCAAAACAGAGAAGGAAAAGTCTTCTTTCCTTCTTGTGTGGAAGGCTGTGCTTCCATTTTATGTCTGTTTCTGATGATCCATAAAGAAACTAAATTTACTGCAAGGGTGCACATCATAATGCAGAATCCTAATCCTACAACACTGCTGAATGTCGTTACCTTACCTTTAGGCACTATAAGTATCACTGTTTTCAATAAACTACTCACAAATTTTAACCATAACTGGAAGAATTTGGAGTGCTGAAGCTAATATTATGGTACTTGTGAACAGATACACAGACTTATATCCCTGTAACAATAGGTAAATCCATGTATTCATGTGTGATCAGTTGTCAGAGTCACACAAAACGAGTGAATTGTTTGCCGCTGTGAAAGGCTATCTAGACAAACATGCACAAATCACAATATTTGGATCAATTTCACAACCCCCAAAAGACAGGTTTCTACAGAATGTACTGAAATGGCAAATAAAATTTCCCTCCACCCCCAAACCATCTTTCAATGAGAACTGAAACATTGCTTCTGGAGATCAGGAAATTACACTGGCAAGATGCGTACGGGATGGAAAAAGTGACTAAATATTAGACCCCTTAAGTTTCAAGCAGTTTCATCGTCCTGGGTAAACATTTTCCACATCTCCAAATACAAACACTATTCAAAGTTTAGCCCAAGCTTCTGAAAGAGACCGATTACACTGCAGCACTCTAGGACTGTCATGTGAATTTAAAGACAAATACTGTCCAGATAGCACATACCAGCTGCCAGTTTCTATGTGATAGGATATTCCCTCACCTTCTGTTTTTGTTTTATGAAAGATTGTGTTCTTTTAAAATGGCAGGTTCCCTCCATTCCTTCTTCTGTGCTCACAGTGAGACATGTCATCTGATACTAATTTGTACTTGCTTTGTGTTTTGACTTAATTTGATTAATAACCATATCCTTTAATGGCAGTGTGACTTAACAATATGCTATTATGTTGGTGCACTGCACTTCGGCACCTAGGAGCAATTCATCTGCATCACAGCTACATTTTGAAACTAATTCAAAGAGGCATTATTCTGTACCTCTTTTACCACAGGGTAGAGGTCTGCTCTTCTACTGGAATTGCCAGTTTAGAGCTGCAGGCCAAATCTGTGTTGAATTTATCCAAAGACTTCTTAGCACTCACATTCCAGCCTGAATATCTATAGAATTCTTTTACCCCTTTTCTCACCCACATATTATTGATTGTCCTTTGTGCCTTTTAAAGTTCCGTTACACATTCATATTTTAGGTATTTTAAAGAGTTTAGTAGTACAATACTTCAGGCAATGACAAAAATGAAAGGAGAAAGAGAGAAGCTAGCAAGAAAGAATTTATCACAGCCCAAATTACAAGTATAACTGAACTTTATGGTGTCTTAAGAGATAACACATGTTTTCTGTTGTATGGGGTGAAACTAGTAAATAAGGTTTAACGTGTCTGCAGGGAGGCAGGGAAAACCAGTGTATTCCCAGCAGCTCCAGATAAACTCAGCAGAAGGTGTAATTGCACAAAACCAAATGTGGATTATCAACATCAACACCAGAGAAGCACCTCAAAAAGAGAGGAGAGAAAGCCAAAACTTACCCTACAGGAGTGGTAGGTTTTTCTGCTCATGTTATTGAAAAGCTTCATTCCCTAATGAGAAGGGAGAGGGGAAAAAAGGAGAGGTTTCCTCAAAGATTTCAGGTCTAAAAGAATGGGACTACTCAAAGCGTGGCAGAGAAACCAGCATTTGGGAAAAAGAAGAGCAAGTGTTGGATAGAAAAAGGATGTATCAGAGCTGAATTTCCCTATAGCTTACCTGGAGTCAGTAACTGCTGGTCAGGATTCTTGCTTCTGTAAAAGAACTATTTAAAGTAGCACCCATGGTACCACAAAGCAAACCTATCTGAGTACTGAAGCAATGAAAGATCAAACATTTACAAATAAATAAATACATTTTAATAATAGCCTTTACAGTGGAAACAATGACAGTAAAGTTTATACATGATGGTTTCCTTTGTATTAGACCAATGCCTGCCACATGCCAAAACATAAACCAGATTGCATAATATGTAGGTTTGTCAAAATTTCCTCAGATTAGTTTTTTATTAATGCCTGTCAACAGCAAATGATAGGCATGTGTTGCATTAACAGCCGCTATAAGCCATGCCAGTACTGACTTCTCTGCAATTCTAAAGCCTGAAGGAAGCTTAAAAGCCCATTGACTGAAGAGAAACCAACCTCATTTGCATTACATTTCTGAGGCTTTTACCTTCTATTAGTTGCTTTTTATATTTTCACTAATAATAGTCAATAATTACAAGGATATTAAGAATCATCTGGAATAAACAGATCTGATTTTCTTCTCCAAGGTGTTCCAGCCATCTCTGGTTATTTTTAAACTTCCTGACTTAGATAATTTGGGGAAATTATTTTCTTTTTATTTCTCTGTGTGAATAGTTGAAAAGAGCTCCCTATCTCCACACCTCCACCCTCTACCGCTCCTGTTCATGATAATCTGTAAAATAAATTCATATTAAAGCAAAGTAGTAGAAAGAAATTAGATTCCATATCAGTAACTGGTATGAGCTAGACATGTGTTGTCCAGTTTAGAGTCTGCATAAACTCATAGCTTATAGATTGGAAAAAGACTCAAAGCTGTTAATGTTTCAATTTCTTGAACATCAAGAAGAAACATGATTTACGGACCCTTAAAAGAAGATCAAGACTAAAATTTTTTCGATGGGAAATTACTTGTAAAACACAAGTGTCTAACTGGTGAAACGAAAGAGTTTAAAATTATTTTTTCTATTAGGTAACATTCCCAGCATAAAACACAAATGCTGTAAAACGTCTGCAAAATTCCCACATTAAAAATGGACATTCTATGTTCTTAATTGTTTTTTTCACATCGTCAGATAACTGCTTAAGTCTCTAAAATTTAAAATCTATCAGACCAAAACGAATTAATCTAAAAAAATACCACTAGTAAGAATATCTGGGGTTAGAAGAACATCCCAAACATTGATAACGTGGTATTCAGGGAATTTATTAGTTAGGTCTACAGCTGTTGGCCTGCTATTCAGCTGAGCTGTATATTGCTCATATACATTTCATGGCAGGAGCATTTGATTTTGATGAGTGGAAAGTCCATGAGAGTTTGGCCCAGACTGCACAAATGTAAAACAGAACTCCTCTGTGTTGGGCTGCATATCTCTGGATTCGGCTTAATTAATCTTGCTGACACAAATCCAAGGTTTTGGTGAATGTCCGTCAACCTCAGAGGAATTTTATCCAAGGACAAGAAGAGAATTAAGGCAAACAGATACGGGTCAGCTTTAGGAAAGACCCGTTATCTGTGCATGTGCACAGATAGGCAGAATATATTTAATAAAAGAAGGATTTTATTTTTTTTTTCCCCATTCTGGTCAAACTGAAACAAAAGTCAATATTCTGATTGGCTTCAGTAGGGGTAGAAGCTTGGTTTCTGTGATTTTAAATTTTTAGGGTTATTTTCTTTAAATACTTTCTCTGCCTCCTTGACTCCCTTTTTTACTTCATGGATGTTGTTCGTGTTACTGTGACTCTGGAGCCAGCCAGGCATTGCCCCCCCAGCTCTGCCCTTCTAAGTCATGAGATGCTCAGTACTCACTCAAGCACAGCTGCTGTGGGCAAAGGGTGGAAGACCTGGGACACATATACTTAAAACATGGGTTAAGATACCAAGTAAACTGAGCCTAACATTTAACATCCATCTTCCCCATCCCATCCACACAGAGCACTCCTTTACACGAAGACAGAAGACAGCCCCTATATACATTTATATTCATAGGTAGACTCAGATAGATGGCACTACCGCCATCAACAAAAGAACAGCGTGCAGAAAAGCCATCTCCATTGTTTGTTCAAGGCAAAATTCTTGAACCTACAACGGGCAATAATTGATGGGACAGGAAATTACCGGAAAGGCCACTTTTGCCATTTTCACTTTATGTACAACGTCAGCCATTTTATTGTCATTGAGAAATTAATCCGTCCACCTAAGCAAGGCACCGTTTTGCAATCAAGGCCTTCACATTTTTTATTGTACTCCACAACCCACACAGCAGGGAGAGAACTTTCCAAAAGAAAACCTGACAGCTCACTCAGGAAAAGACTGAGTAAATAGATAGGACATGCACATTGCCTGAAGGTCAGCAAACTCTGGCTCCTGAATTAACAGCAGATCCAAATTCCAGCCAGAAAGCTCAGCTCTGACAGCTCCTCTTTGACTCCTACCCCAATTAAAATGACCAAGACCATTCACCTTCTGATCCCCATCCCTTCAGCTCTCCTGAAGCAAAAAGCATGGTCACTTAATTCAAGTACAGACCCACCACCTGACAGACATGCCTAGGCAATGTGCTGGGCATGCATTTTACTCCAAAACGGGAACCCTCCACAGGACTGACCCTATGGGAATCTGATTCTGGTTTGGGGATATTAGGATTCTCATACAAGATATTAAGACCTTTGTGTTTGCAGTTGGTGTGTCAGCAGTCGTTACTATGAGTGGAAAGCTGCTGGGCCATTATTAGGAAGTAGTGGCCTGCATTTCAAACAAACCAAACTAATCAGTGACTACAATTTTGCACCAGCTGCTTAATAATAGTTTGTCTAATAAAATATTCATATTATCATATATTTCCCATCTTAGAGGATGATCAGAATGTCACTTTAATATTTTCCCCTTACTAAAATAAAACTTTAATTAAGGCTAAAGATATATTGCCTACGGAAAGCTAAACTGTTTAAAATTATTAACTGCTTGAATACTTGTTGCTATACTACAAGCTGCCATAAAAGAAAAGAAATTAAGTACACGGGGGATTAACGCAATTTTGAAAGCTGCGTTCCCCTCCCTCCTCCTTTTAGATACGCCTAACTGAGCCATAACTATTTTTCTCCACTCAGCCAGACTCCAGCTTTGTGGCTTTTTTAATAACCTGGCTTTTCAAGCTTGTGCCCCCGAGAGCCTTTTCATTTCTGCCGCACTACCTACAAGCAAATTTCTTCCAGTTGCTCAACAGCCTAATGCCTCCCTTTCTTCGTTGTTGAAGCATTTCATTGCAGTTTCATTGACGGGGAGGTGTTCTGTTACAGTGGAATCAATAGCTCAGGGCTTCCCAGCACACCGATTAGCTTGTCAGTCAGAGCCTGGGGGAGGTAGTGTAAATCCCAGAATACCAGGGGCCACCAGTTTGAAAAGTAAGGAATGCAAGGAGCCCGCATGGGTTTTTCTACCACCTGTTGCTCTGCAACATGTGCAAAGTGTATTAACTTCTTTGCTGCTACATGCCTTAAAGGTCAACTGTGATAGAAGCTTTAAGCTTTTGGAATATTTTAATTCATTACAGGAATCAACTTTTACTGATTTGTGACAAAGAGTGCCTTACAAAAGGCATGTTTTTTCAGTGGTTGGGCTTTTTGTTGGGGTTTTTCGGTAGGTTTGAATTTGGCAACATGTCGGTTCCCCTTTCAGCTTGCTTTTTTTTTCTCTCTTTTAAATCAGTACCTCATCTGCTTTTTCATTATGTAGGAATAGAAACCATTTTTTATACCAAATGTGGTTCCTTCCTCTGCCCTCCCTTCCACCACAAAAATAGTATCCGTTTAGACGATCCAGACTGTCAGGAGGGGGATATTTCTTCTTTCACCAGTTTAGATTTGAGGAGGATGGAATTATGAAATATGAAGTTGGAAAACTTCTGTTGTACATATGCTCCTGGTGCAGAATGCCTGAGTGATGGTGGCTGTACTCCCATTGCATTGCCATCCTGGCGGAGAGCGGAGCAGCTCCAGCTCCTTCCACCTTTTTAGGGACCTCTGGTATTGATGAGGAAAAGTTAGAGAGGTTCAGATTTGCTCTTACCTGCACATGCAATTGGCATTCAAGCCAAGGATGTTGTTCAGCTACCTCTCTCAGTTGCCCCTGTTGGATAAAAGTGTCCCCTAATAGAGAGGCAAGGTAATACAGAGATATATTGTCCACACTCATAGTATGAAATGGTGAGTGAGCAACACATTATCTGGATCAGCCTCTAGGTTATTAAATCTAAGAAGTGCTCAAGTTCTAAGAAAATATATATAACTGAAACGCCTCCAAAGACAGCCATTAAAAACAGAGGCACAGGCCCTTTGAGCCAACCTAAGGAAACCTTATTACAGACATTTATTATCCAAAAACCACGTCACATATGACCGCAAAAGGAAATTCTGTGCTTAGAGCATAAAAGTCTGTGCTTTGGGAAGGTTTTGCTGTCACCACATTTGGGTTTGCTCACAAAACCTCTACAAACTCACCACAGACCACAAAGTAAACCTGCATGGTGCAAATTGTGCTTATTAACATAATTCCACAAAATTAACTCAATAGAGCCTTTTTTTATTATTATTAATTTTGTTTTAAAAGAATGGCGCTGGGATTTTCTAACTAATAGCATAAACAACAGCTGGAAGCTCTGGGTTATCCAAGTGGATTCCAAAGTTTGCACTGAAAATATTAATCTTTTCAGTAGAGAATAATTTTAGACTCATGTCTTTCCACATGTGAGGAATAAAAAAGAGTTTACATTAAATTAAGGACCCTTAGTGACATGCCCTCTGCTTTAGAGCGAAGAAGGAATCCAAGATGATTTTTCTAAGCTTTTTCCTTTCACTAGTGAATGTAAGCCTGCTTTAAATTTAGAATACAAATGTGCATCTTATTCTTTCAGGCGTGTTGCTCCAGATTTTCAGTTGCTCAAGCAACACACCAGGAGGATGCAACTGAACTTTTTGTGATACTGTAGACCACATATCTCTTATATCACCTTGTCATTAATAATCCTGAGAATGTCCATAACAAACCTCTCTTTTTTCTCCTCTTCCCCTCCACCCACTGCTAGTTGTGCTGTTAATTCAGCAAAATTAGTAGACTTCTGTTGTCAGAACAAATCACTCCCACACTGTTATGAATGTGGTTACTCAGCAAGACTACACGTTCAGAATTTAGGGGTTGTTTTTCCTCCCTGTTTCCATCTTTCACTTCTCTTCCTCCCCCCTGTATGCACTGCAGTTGTGAACATCTGATACGGGTAAAATTGCACTGGGTGATTACTTAAATTCAACCTTTGACTGCAGAAAAATACTCCATGTCTTGACACTTCTTTCACCAAAACCCCTGCCTGGTGTTGAATCAAAGCACTTGCAATAGAAGCACGCTATCATATATCATTTCATCCATTTTAACCAGTAAGTGTAATTAATTATTTCTTTACCTTGCACCTTACAGACAGTTACCTCAGGCATCTAAGAACAGGTCTGCTACTTGTAACCACTTGAAGCTTCTGTCATCAGAAAGGGATTACCCTATGTTGCTTATTACACATACACACATGCATATGTACACACACACACACATGCACATTATAGTCCAAAAAGGAATGCAAGACCGCACAGCCACGAGCTATCAACGCCAGGCTCAGCCTGGAAAGCAGCAAAGCGTCGGACCCATACAGCACAGCATGGCCTGAAGTTTGCACTGACCAACAGATTTGCCCTGCAGAGATTATGTTTCAGTACAATTAAAGGTCTCTCGTTAGCTGTAGGCTAGAAAAGATGTAACTATACATAGGGAGTATGTATATATATACACATGCACTTTCCTGCTGCTAATGCCCCAAGTTTAGTACAAGTGAATAGACGAGTAAACACTTTCACAGACAGTTTGGGAAAACATGGTCAAATTAGGGAAAATTAAAAGAGAAAGAAGTCATTCACAGATAAAGTGGTATTACCTTTCAGACATTATTGTTTCAAATTATCACTATTTATAAAACTCAAGAATGAATTCATGGACAAAAGCTATAAAATATTCATGAGCTTTCTATAGATGTGGAAGTTTTGGCTAAATACAAACTTACAGGTGCAGAATATACCCACCCAAACAAAAACACAGATACAAAGAGATATAAACATCACACACATCCAGCTGAGAAACCTACCAGTTGGACCCACAGGCATGTATATTCTGTTATGGTAAATTGGAATAGACTCTAAGGGCACGATGTCCAAATGATTATGTGTTGTGGGCATCCAAACACATTTTTAACACAAAATACTTCCGTACATCAAATTGTTTGCTAAAAGGGTAATAATATCCTATTTCATGCCCATACTCTCTATCCCTTCACCTACAGTTTTCTCCAGCTCTGTTCATACAGCACATGCACTGAAAAACTTGCCTCTGTTAACTGGTACTGCATAAGCTAGGTTATACATTTCATATCCAAATCAACACCTACAGCCATCATGACTTCATGTGTTTGGATTCTATCCTAACTGGCAGTAAAAGCTGTCATTAGGAGCAGGAAACAGTATGAAAGACCTTTCATGGCCTCTTTCAGCGTGCAATGTCATCTGTTACCATGGGTTGTATAGTACTGATGGCTATAAATGCCACTATGAATGATGCAATCTCATATGTGATGATGAACTTGAAAAAACCTTTGTTGAATTTGTGCTTAAGGTGCTTATATTCCCGTTATTCATGAGCATCCAAAATGTTGATCACCAGCCGGGTGTTTCAGCAACCCCAGTGGCAATGCTACAAAACTCACACACAGCTCTTCCTGTAAAAGATGGCACAAATAAACTCACTTTATAGATTCCATGAGAGCAATTTGTCAGGCATCTCAGCTGTGGCTCATTTCCCTAAATTTCGTTACCCTTCCTGGTAGAAAGGTTTAGAAATAAAATTTGCAGTTTTGTTTTCCTTTTCTTTTCTTTAAATGATAGCATATCTCTGCGCAGATGTATCTATAAATACATTCTCGAATCCCATTTGCTCCTGTGTGTAAACTGGCTTATCTATAAGGAGTAAAGCAATTTATTTCCCAGACTGTAAGTGTGAGGCAAATTGGGTGAACCCCAAAGTAAGAGATGTGGAAGGCTAGCCAGTGCTCTGCATGGTTCAAAAGGACGTTGTGGGCAAGTCCCCATCACTGACTGCCAATGGCTCTCCATCATGAGCAGCTGCAACCTTTCCTACCACAGCTATGGGCTGCTTTTAGGAAGCAGCTGCCAATCATGCTGTATTGTGTGGTGATTTTGTGCCGTGACAACATATCCCCAGCATAGGCTGTGGTGAAGTCATCAAATGTATTTTAGGGGTAAATTAATGGAACCTGAACCTCAGTCTCCAAAGGCAAAGAGGTCAAGTTTTAACCCACAAGAAAATAAACTTCAACAGTATTGAATTTGCTTTGTTGAGAATCAGATTTTGCAACTCTGAGTGGTCAGTTGTCTTGTTGGCCCTCTTCAGGGCTGGTCTACCAGCATGGATGGCCAGTTCCATGGTGAAGCAAAATCACCTTGTGGTTGTGATCTGCATTATATTTCTGGGGCTTCTTTCTGGAGGAAAGAGTTGTAAATTGAGTTGCCAGTCTTGAAAAACTTCAAAGTACCAAAACAGTAACTAAGAACGCTCGAAATGAGTCAGTACTGTCAGAAACATAGACACAGCTAACAAAGCTTAACTCTGCTGCAGAGGACACAAAGAGCATTAAGCTAACAGAAACACTAAAGAAAGAACTCAGGCACTTTGTGCTACCTGAAATGCAACATCCCGAAGTTAAGGAAGATTACTATAGCCCATAAGGTCCACAGTCAAACCAGATTTTCATCACTGACTTTGGAACTCCCTGGTCCTATGAACTGTTAGCCAGAAGAAATCCCTTTATGAGAGAGTCTAATATTGTGATAAATATAGAACTTCATCATCATCTCATTTTACTTTGTGCATCATATGGGATATAAGTAGATAAGAAACTGCACTAAAGCAATCTCTAAATATCCTTTATTTTCCTCCAACAAGAACCACTGACAGGGTGTAACAATTTGATATTAACTATACATACAATAGTAATACACAAATAATTTGTAATAGCAGATTTACTTGATTATGTGGGTATTTATAAGAAAGAAAATTGGAACATATGGAAAAGAAAACATAGGAAAGAAATGAGGTAGGAAAATGAAATGTAAAGTGATAAGCTGCATGAGACAGATGTACCATATTAATCAGTGTTGAAGCATTAAAATATGGAGAGGTGAGGGGGCTACTGATGAAGGCAGCCATTCCTGTGACGCACCAGCCCAGGGCACATGGCTAGCACTTGGGAGGCTTTGCAAGCAAAAGGATCATACTGCACTAGTGGCACCCAGGACTTTCACCCATGCTGGTGACTTGGAAGATCTGGCTGTGATTTCGGTCCCTCTGAAGTCAAACATGAAAGTCTCACATCTGCACACAGCTTAGGCAAGCACATCTTTACCAGTTCCTATGTGCTAAATATAACAGTGTAGTGTTTCGTCTCTTTAAACTGTTAAAGATACATCTTGGTTCTAATTCTCCAAACTTAGACATAACCCATCCTTTTCACTTTTTAACCAAATAGCACAGATGCTCACCTTCTTCTTTCTCTGAGTACGAAGTGATCACAAAAAAGGTGGTTGCAGAAATTTCTTAAACAGCACTGAATATGCTTGCCTGGAAAGACAAGAGATTTCACTGTCAAAACCTGGGGCTATACAGAGAAAAATAATAAAAAGATTAGGGGAGAGGAGTTTTTCAGGTCTAGAACCAGAGCCTTGTAACAAGGATAGCCCCTTTTGTTCTCATCTCTTTTAACTTTCTTTTTCCCTCGTAACAGTTGCCCAGTGGTTATGAAGAGCTTCAGTCCTGCATTTCAACTAAGGGGCCCTTCTTTATTCTCTCAGAAGAGGGCTGTCTCAAGAGCACCATGCTAAAGTGCTAAGTTATCATCAGGCTGGGGCTTTCGTGCAACTGTTTGTGTGTGTGTGAAACAAGCTCTCAACATGTTAGTAAGAAGCCTTTAACCCAGATTACGCCACCTCTCTTTCTATAGTGTTCTTTTAGGGCAGAGTGTGAAAGGTCACCCTCTCAGGCTGGATAGCAGTACTCAACCAATTACAGTGCACCAGTGTTTCCACAAAAGAGAGTTTCAAGCCCACAGCTACAAAAGATTTTACGTGTCTGATTTTCAAAAACACAATTACAAAAGGAGGAGGCTCGCATATGTCTATTTTTTTGTCCCTGAATGATTTTTTTGTTTAAATAAAAGAAAAAGAATCAATCCTGCTTCTCCAAAGAGGTCTGAAAAATGTGGCCAGCCCAGCACCTACGCTATTTAAAAAGCAAAACCTCTAATCCCTCAGGTTCAAGTAGGTGTGATTCAGGAGTCCTGTAGCTGCCGGAATAATAGGATGGGTTATCTGAGTATATGAGTAGGCTGGCATTATGAAAGCCATATTTACAGCAAGTGGTATAATGACTTTGAATTACACCTTGCATTTTCCTCATATTCCTGACACGTTGAAAACTCTGTATTTCTTTTTCACAGATGTCTTTTTCAGACCTAATTTACTAACGTTTCATCATTATCCTAAATGTAATTTCTTCACAAGTAGCATATCCATAGGGAGTTCACTGTAACTGTGGTTAGGGTGATCCTTCCCTGAGCATTAACCATTTTAGAAGTCCTAAGGCAGATAGTTCCCTATTTAATCTGGAGGCCCAGTGTCTTCCTTTACTCTGCGTAGCTAAAGGTCTCTCATTAGTTAGGGAAAAATATCTCAAATGCTTTTACATTGTGTGGCTGAGTATTCAAAAGACAGGATTTAGGCCATCAGCTCTTCCTAGTTAGTTTGCAGGGAATGCTCCATGCTTTCAGCCTAATTGTTAAATAACATCACAATGACTATTTTGAAGCTACCTAGGAGTGTTGAGTACCTGCTGCAATCAAATCAAATAGAGAAGCTGGAAAAACTCAACCTGGAAGTCTCGTTATTTCTGGTACATCCATCACAGTAGCACATCAGTGCCTGTGTTTAGAAATTTTTGTATTTTTCTCTAAGAAAGAGCTGTATTTTCATTTCCCTTTCTTCTGGACCCCTGGAAAAACCTATTAAAAGCCCAGAAATTGAGTGTCTTTTGTAGAGGAAGGTGACAACTATATGAATTTAATAGAACATAGCATTAGAATCGGCAGTAAAATATTCCTGGGATCACAAGCTGTAGATGAATTGTTACAATAGCATTTATTTGAAAAATTGGGACAGCAAGAGGAAGTTTTATTGTAGGTCATGTAGAAGACCTACAAAGTCACAGAAGAAAACCAAAGGGTGATGCAATTTATGTCAGGACAGAAAAGAAAGTCCATGGGATTCCTGGGAAGCTCCGTGGAGATAAAAGCAGCCCATGCTACAAACTCCCATAGTGATTCTGGGGAAACTGGTTAAAATTCCTGTACCTCGTTGTATGTATCTGCAAAATGATTACTGATGTAATTCTCAAATGCGTTGTGAGATTTACTTGCCAAGTTTTGGGGATTCTTGAAAGAGAAGAGCCAAGTGAAGTTTCACACCATCTCGCAGAAGATATATGCAAGATTTTATATGAGCCTATCTACATGCTCCTATATGGATTCCCCAAAAGATAAAATAAAACATGCACATTTCCAGAAATTGCCCCATGTCTTTTTCTCCTCTTCCTCCATTCAATGAACTGTTAAAAGGCCAAGAAGAGCTGTTGTGCAGATGATACGAAACTAAAGAACTTGTGGTAGGTGTTACACATTTTGGTACCATCTGTGCTATCTAATCCCAGCCAAAACAATCTCCTGTTCCTATGTAACTCTGAATCTCACTGGAAAAGGGGGGGAGTAGTGTGACTGGCTCAAACCTTCCTGTGTAGGAGTATTATTATCAGTGTTTGCAAATTTTTTCCCTCTTTATAACTGCCATAACTCTTCTTTAAAACCCCTCATCTGGCTGCTGGCCTACTACAGAGACTGAGCTCTCTACAGGAAAATGGCTCATGTTGGTTGGTTCACTTCTGGTGTGTTGGAGGGAATCTTCACCTAAGAGAAAGTCATCACCTGGCACAAAAAGATCTTGCTTCCTTTCCATACTTTCTCACATTGCCTTGCTGTGTTCTTCACCCTCCTGTGGGTCAGGAACACAGACAACATCCTGATGACACATTTTCTTAAGCACAATTTAAGACAAGTATTTCCTGGAAATCATTCTGGATTGAAACCACTTGTGGTAGATGTTTCCAGACATTGATGCCACTGCAGCTTCTCATAAGACCTGAAATTAGTCTGGGGTTTGTTTGACTCTTTATTTTGGTTTTAGATTCAATCCATGCTCTCAGGGAGCTTGCTCTTCCCTAAAAGTTAATGGGAAAACCAGTTTATTCAAGGGGTTCACACATGTACACACATTAGTCATCTTATATGTGACATACACACGATGTTGTCATCGCTGTCAAACATAATAAAAGTGAAGCTAAAACACTTAGCCACATATTGATCTGCTTCTGTATCTCCTGTAGTATACTTAGTGTAATAAGGTCTTTCCACAGAGCTCTAACACAGGGAACAGCATGTTTCCTGGAACTGTTTGCTTTGGAAACAATAGAGGAAGCATCTGATCTCAAACTTGCCTATTGTTCTGTTATTCTGCTGTTGCCATATAATCCTTGGGAACCTGTGTCCTTCATAAGAAACACAACAGAGAATCTGTTTAGACGAGCCATTACTCTTCACAAGGCCAGTTTGTCTTGGAGGTGTCTTTCTATGGGAGAAATATTTGAAAGGACCATGCTAACAGGGGGCAAAAAAAGGAGTGATAAAATAAAGAAATTAAAGATCTACTCAGTCATGAAGCCCACCTCCTGCCCCGGGCAAAATGACATTGTATGCCTTCATTTTGTAGTGCTGTGGCAACTCCTAGCAATAGAGGTTTCCACAGCATTCCTTCATAGATAGGCAGGGAATAACCCTCTGCCCCAGAAGTCCACTTTCTTTGTTGTCAGTATGTGTTTCAGTGTTAGCCCAACAAACCTGTTTATACTGAAAGCCTGTGCAAAATATTCTGTGTAGTTTCATTCATGTTACTGAAAGGCAGCAGCTCTTGCAAATTACATAAACTTGATTACTGTAATTGTTGTCAAGACAAACAAAGTTTGCCTTGTAATGAAACAAGAGATGTAGCACTGTGGTCTTTCACTGAGCTTCTGAGCAATGCTTTTGTTGTATTTTATTGCCCTTGGAAGATGACATCTGCAAACTGATCTTTATCACAAATAATCAGCATGTTTGAGGCAGAGATGAATATGCAGCAACAGTACCAAAAGGGTAAGCTCCAGTGCACTTTTACTAATTCCTTACCTTCACCCTACCCTCTTCCCTACAGTTACTTTTCTTCCTGTCTCTACACTTCCCACATTACCTGGATCAGATAAATGAATGCTCTGTTTAATCTTATTAAAGAAAAATCCACTCAACTATCTTATAGTTAAGTACAAAATCTTAGCTCCAGAACATTGGTTTTGCCCAGGGATATGGAAGAGACAGAAGTGCTTATTCAAGGATAGATTGGTCTCATTGACACATGTGGTCAACCTGCTAACAAGTTTGTACAATGCAAGATTTTAGAGTCCAACTTCAGAGGAAAAGTTGTTTCTTTTCTTTAAAGTAATCATCCAGTTTGCAGGAGCAAAGGTATTTATTGCTCTGCCTTTGACTTCTTTTTTCTCTCTTAGGTGAGTCACAGAAGATATCTGGGATTTTACCATATCCATCTTTTCAAAAAAGAGGTGAAAAAGATAGACATAAACTATTAACCCAGGATTTAAAAAATTATCTCTCTTTTTGTTCATTCATCAGTAATCCTGTGTCTAATAAAAGCAGATCAGGTACCTTTAACAAAATGGTATTTCTATATTACCCCTGGGTAATTCAGAATGGTAGGTATTTTAATCTCTACAATCCCTAGTATGTATCTATTTATTTTCACTGGCTTTTGGCACCCAGCTGGCAAAACTCCAGTCCCCACGGCAAGAGAACTATCAGAAACAATAGGAACTTCAGAGAGGAACACAGAGAGAGAAAGAATGATCAAATTAACAATTTTTTATATTTGGTTTCTGCTGGCATCTAGCTGGCACGGACACACACACAGATACAAACACACATCAAGTAATACAAGGCAAGAGAAAGCAAGAGAAGAGGAGGAGGGAGTGAAACTGGAGCACAATACACTCAGAGAAATCCCAATAGACTCACTACGTTTTATTCAAGTTTTCTTGCTTTCCCAAGCCTCTCTAACTGGCATTATTCCACTGCAGATAAGCATAGAAGATAAGAAATTCTGAATGAGAGTAGCACTGCCCTGATTCCAACATGCACTTTCTGTGTTCAAAAGTCACTTTGCCATCCTTTTGCCAAAAATACTGTTTGTGTGTGTGTCTGCATGAAAGAGTTTATAAGTTTCCAAGGTCAGGGACATCAGTGACTGTATTATTAGCTGTTTACAAATCTCAACAAATCTTTCAAAGTTTTATATTGTCTTCATAAAGCTTGCCAAGTCAACTCCCCAAAACTTCACAAATAACATTGTAATGGTAGAGATAATGGAGTTATTCAACTAGGAGAGGATATCAAACCAGTAGGATTTGCAGACAGATTGCAGACCAACATTAAATACAAAATTATCTTGGCTAATTAGAGGAATGGTCCTAAATAAACCAGCATGTGGTTCAAGAGGGGCTAATGCAAATTGCTGAGTCCTGTAGGAAAGACAGCGTTACTGTGGAAGGTGATCTAGGAGATACCGTTAGTGACAGATTAAACTTGAATCAACAATGTTAGGGGGAAAAAGGAAAATGTCTTATTGGAATGATGTCCAATCTGGAGAGCATCTGATGCTTCCCAGCTTCAGGTACCAGCTGGAAGACTGGTGTCTGTAATGCAAGAAAGGTCTGTACTAAATAAAAAAGGTCTCATTTCCACCAATGTGGAAATATTGAGGACTTAAATTTGCTCAGTCTCAACAAGAGAAGGAAAGGAATGATAACAGCCTTCAAAAACATAAAATGGGAAGTAAAGGTGAAAAGAACAAACTATTTTACATGTTAACTCAGGCTAACAAGATCAGGGGGAGATATAAAAAAAAATATTTAAAGACATTGAATATAGCTGAGTGCTAGAATAGACCATTTTGGGACCTGTGGGACTAAAGGCTATTAAGAAAAAGCAGCACAGGTAATCTTCGTCCAGACCATTGCTTAACCTGTCCTAGCACAGAAAAGGACTAGATAATATCCTGAGATCCTTCCCTGGCTCACTCCTGATGGTTCTACAACAGCATTTAGGAAATGTCAGAATTCCTCATTGTCCTCCACGCAGCACGAGCTCCAGATGGGAAGAATTAAGCAGCAAGAAAATTATCTCTGCTTAGTTCTGGCACCACAACAGCTCTCAGAAAAGAGGAGGAGGAAGTTTCAGCCGAAGCTCAGCTCAGTCCCTCCAAACCCAGACACAAAAAGGCTCACGCTCTTCTCAGTCATAATACATATGCAACTTGCTTATACATACAAAAGCTGGCACATATTCAGTGCATGCACTATCTGGAAACTTGGCTACTGAACTCCACCAAGTTTCTGCTGACCCTGTGTGAACTGGCACTCTTTTCTTTCCTCAGAATCTTAGAAACTGGATGAAAAGTGAGGCAAATTTATCCATAGGGCAGCAAATGGCACAAAGAGCCACTCTGCCAAGTTTCATTCCTACCCATCCAGAGATGAAAACGATACGTTTTTTGCATTAAACTGGTCTAAAATGCATGAGCAGAATAAGCTTTTCTGTGGCATGCCAGGACAACTTCAATCTAAAGCATTTTTTAACAGGAAAAAAGTGCTAATTTCCAGGCCAAAAATGTAAAATTTCAACCAAATTATTTTAAGTTTGGGTAAGTTAAAACAGAAAATTAAAGGTCCTGTTCGAGGCTCATGCCACTCAAAAATTAGATAGAATAATGTAGCATAAGACTGAAAAGAACTTCCAATGTCAGTTAACCCAGTTCTCTACTATGCAACTACATCGTGTAATCCTATTTATAAATGCATTGAACTCCAAGTTAAAACTAGTTTCATTATTTGCCTTAACTGCACCTATTAGAAGGCTATTCTAATGGTTGGACTTGATGATCTTAAAGGTCTTTTCCAACCTCGTTGATTCTGTGGTCCTATGATTCTATTCAAGAGTATCAGTCCTTCACTGACTAGAAATCTTTTCCTAATTGCTAACATAGATTCATCCGCCATCAGTTTATCCCATTTGTTTGTGTGCCAGCACAGTTTTCTAAATTAAATAACTATTTTATCTCACTTCTTTACTTCTATGGTGCATTAAAAGGAAAACCATATCCCATATTCATCAGTACTTCTTGTACTGTTTATGAATATGTAACTCGTATGGTGTTTCATGTCTGCTTTGTACCTTAAGGAACCAAAGATGCCTATGTTCACGTGTGTGTCAGTTCAGGAGCACACACTGTGGAATGAATACAAAGTGATGGATGTACAGGAAAAAACCTTTCATTAGGCAAGTTATTTCAAAACTGACCTGCTCAGACCATTTTTCTGAAGGTTCAAGTACCGGCCATTGCACCTGGTTGAGTTTCATACAATCTTACCATTTTCTTGCTCCAATAGCAGTGCTGACACTTCGTGATGACAGAACTGCTTTTAGTTCAGGCTGTTAAAGAAACAAAAAACTAGTCCTTTAGCAAACAGCTTCTGCAAGCAGGAAAAGGACATCAGGAGCTTATCATAAACCTCATTAGAAGCAATTCTGCTCTGTAAGACTATGGAGAGAGAATTCTGTATGAGAGAAAACAGACAGAAGGGAGCAAATGAATCTGAGGTATCATTCAGCTCTATCACTGTGTGGTCCAGTCTGGATAGATGCTGCCGCACTCTGTTGTAGATAACAGGGGCTCTTTATAGCGCAGATGAGAACAATCCTTGAAATACAGAAAGGAAAGAGTTCAAAGAGACTCCATTTCTTGGAGTACCAAATCCAAACTCCAGCTAAGAGCAAAAGAACAGCCTGGGGAATCTGGGGACTTTGCAATGATAGTTTAATTAGACGAGCCTTATCTGTACAACAAATGTGGCAGCTCTCTGAAAAAAATGCTTTCTGCTCCTCACTTAAGACTCTATCACTTTCCCCAGCACTGGAATGGCCTTTGCATAGTTCCAGGCACACTGCCTAAGAGCTGGACAATATCTTTGCACTGAAACTTGAGGGTTTCACCTCTAAATGTGCAGCGTTTTTGTAATGTAAAACCAGAAAATGTTCTGGCAGTTAGTCACTGAATAAGGGGATTCTTTCCAAAAATGCTTAGGGAAAGCTGTATTTAGCACATGTATTTATAGCATAGAATTTTACATATTTTGCACCTATCTGTCTGGACTTTCTTTTAAAAAATGTCTTATCGCTATTAGTCTAAATACAGTCTCTCAGATTATTTCCCATCATCTCTATTTCATTATCCAACTGAGTGTTCTTATCTGGACATTTCAATATTTGTTTAAAATTATTAAGATTTCTCTGTAAAGTTTCCAGGGGAAAAAATAGAAAACTCTTAACTCCATTTTCTCACAGCACAAGAACAAGGGGGGGAATCAAGTAAGACTGAAAGCAACTGATTAGAAAAAATAATAAGAAATTCTCTTGATACAAACAGTTTGGCAATTTTACCATCAAAGGATATCGCTGAGTTCCAGCATGTAAGAGAAGAAGCACATAGCAGTAGGTACACTCCAGGGATTCACGGGAAGATGAATATGTATTGACTGACCTATTCATAGCTAGGAAGGGATGTCATCCTTAGAAGAAAAAGCCACCATTTAAACTGGACAACTGAAAGGTAGATGCCAACACTGTCAGACTACAAAAATCATGGAACAGTTAGGGTTGGAAAGGACCTTAAGACTAATCTAGTTCCAGCAATGAGCTACTTTAATGAAAATGATGTAGAAGTCCTGTAAGCAAACCTACACTGAATTGTCTTTAACCAGGGACTTGGTGCTACCACGCAGGGAGCGAACAGCCCCTCTGATCCTCCCAGATTTGCTGTCCTTCCTCTCTGAGACTCACTGAAGGTTATATCTGTGCCACCAGTGGGTTCTTTGGCCTCATGTGTACCTTGCTGTGAAATTTATGAGGTCTGTGTCACTGGGCCCAGTGGGCCCCAGTTCTCCTGCAGAGTTTACAAACATCCTTCACTCACAGGATTTGTGGGCTTTCTATAGTCTGTATATTGAGGTCTTCAAGAGCTTTACTTGACTACATAGCTACTATTTAGCTGTTGATTCTTAATTCCAGTGCATAAATTCTGATATATCTAGCTGGCATAGGATTTTCTTAATTCTTAACACTGCATGATGAATTACTTCAGACCTAACAGAGAGGCACTTTTAGATATCAAAGGCAGCAGAATCAGCTACCTTTGAAACATCTTACTGTATGACAGATGATGCTTCAGAAGTGAAAAAGTTTAGATACTTTTGTCAAAGGTAAGAATATTTCTTTTTCCACATTATCATTTGAAAAGGGGAAAGGGAGACTCTTCTCAAGTTTGCCCATCTTTTCTTAAATAGGAAAAGGGGACCAGGGTCAGAAACTTCCCTTCTGGTCACAGGCAAAACAGAAAACCCAGGAAGATCAGATGTGTCTCTTCTCTCAAGGAAGAGAACTATTGGGGGGCGGGGGAAGCAGGATGGAAACGGCAAGTCCAGGGTGGAAAAGAATAATAAGCTACAAGGTTAAGAGAGAAGAATAACACTCCTGCTTATAAGTAATAGCTTCCTATTCCTGGATGTCCTGTGCATCTGGAGGTGGGAGCAGCCCCAGAAACGCTCCGCACCGCACAGACTGACTTGCTTTTTACGGGACGAGGCATTAAAGGCAGCCAGCGGGTGGGAAAGGCCAGCGCTGCATCGCCGGGGGATGCCCACCCTTTTTGGAGCCCAGGTGAAAGCCGCCTGCCAAGGTCAGGCATTCAGTCACCAGGTGGTGTATTTAATTTAAAAGGAGCGTTAACCTTGTTTACACAAAATAACACCAATATGCAGAGAAGCAGTAAATCCATTGTCGTTAAACAGCGGGGAGGCCGGGCTGCGCTGGCAGCCTGCCCGCCCCAAAGCTCGGCTGGCACCCGCCGGCATCGGCGGCCGCAGAGCCCAGGCCTGCGCAAGGGAATGCTTTGCGGTGTTGCCCTTTCTACCCTCCAGTTGACTCTTTACATTCTTGTCAAATATATTTAGAACAAGAGGTGTCCACTTGAAGGGAAACATTTGTTAATCACTTAAATGCAGGAGCCTGGCAGCGCTCCAAGTTTACATTTATAAATATGTAGTATCTGTTTCCAGCTAAACAAGGAACTCCTGACCCCCTTTCGCCCGCAATCCGGCAAATATATATACATATACAGGAGGGGAACTTGCAAAGGGTTGGGAAGGGGGCGGGGGGGTACTGGAAATAATGAACAGAACCAGCTTGGCCGAGGTAGGACCGGTCCACCCCCCTCCCTTCCCCGCCGTCAATTTGTTCTCCGCCTTTGTCTGCAAGTGATGTAGATAACAGCGCAGAAAGAGGATGATGTATCTTTAAGTAATGAACAGATTAAAGTTAAATTCCTGTTGACCGAGACAGTTGTGTTGACATTCCTGTTGTTTACAGGCAGCTGTCTCTACTAATGACACTTTGATAACTGGAGTGAGGCTGCTGTTGGGCAGGGGGATGGGGGGCAGGCAGAGTCAGCCGGGTTAAAGAATGCTCTGTTTAAAACCCGGTCATCCAATTAAACATTAAAGCTGGATCAGAGACCGTCGGCAGCGGTGCTATTTGGGAAAGGGAAAATTCTGGGCTTCTTTTTTAACTTATGCTCAGATTATGTGGCTTAGAGGTCAGCCTGCCCCAGTTTGCTGGAGGATGAGGAAGATTCCAAGAGTACTTAAAATAAGCCAGAAAGCTGTAAATTCTGTCAAGCCATCCATGCGCTGCCATGACATGGGGCAAGCACACACACAGTCGCTGGCAGGGTGGGACTGGGGTCACGTAGAGGTCCTGTGGGACAGCCTCCCTCTCCCACAGCTTTTCAAACAGGCAGCAAAACGGAGAAAAGATCCATGAGCATCCCACCGCGCCATAGCTATTCCCATATTCTGCCCCCTTCTCTGCATCTCTCCATAATAAGTTGCTTTGCAAGGTACTTTGTGCTGCTGGAGCTTTGTTTACTGCATGTTCCTAAATTAATATGTTTACCATTAACAGCTCCCCCATTTAGCTGTGGGCTTCTCACCAGCAAGGGCTAAACTGAAATCCTGGAGACTGTTCCTGAAGTCCGTGCTCGGGTCAAATTCCCAAGGGGAACCCATAAAGCCCAAGATCTACCAGGTGATAAACTTCAGACGTGTAAGCAGTCTACTAGATCTCCTTCTCTGTTGAAAATTAAACAGATGCTTAAGCACTCTACCAAATCAATGCCCAAAGAAGATAGCACAGCCCATCACCCCAGGTCAGACATCAGCCCCAGCTGCCTTTGTGAGAGCAAAGTTTGATCCTACTTAGACCCAGAAAGCAGCTCTTCAGATGCAGAAGGCACCTGGCATTAAGCTACTACCTCAAAGTTTCAAGCACTCCAGAGGATCACTTAGAATGCAGATGCTTCTTCCCCATCTTTTTCTTAATGAAGCCTAAATTTAAGGCTTTTAAAACAATGTGAGAACGCCCCTCTAATTCCAAATCAAATGCCACATGCTCATTAACTATAGGCAGTCATAGAAATCAATGGATTATTTTTGAATTTATGAAGTCATTTTAATGAACTTCAGACTCCAAATAAAAGCACCGAAAAGGCAAAGTTTCCTTCCATCACTGAAACCATCACTGCTTCTGTAGCAGAAGCACATTTCATGCTGCAAGAACGTTTACAGTAAACACAAGTTAATTTAAATGAGTATCAATTAGAGGGAATGAACCTTGCTAAGAAATCTTGGCTCCTTTTATCGATCCAGACAATTAGAAATTGAATCTTTCCAAAGTTCAGAGCAACAGCTGGTTTGACATTTTTCATAAAACGTCATTAGGAATGGGAGTGCAGCTGTGTTCCATGTACAGTTGAAACACTTGGTAGATGGAAATACACACATATTCCAGGTAAACTCCCAACATGCACACCAAAAAAAGGCCCAGATTTCTTAGCAGCACAAAAGAGTCACCATTTATCTCCAGAAACAAAAGTCACGCTTTAAAAGTGTCAACTGTGCACATGCCTAACCTAACGTGAATCCATTGCAAACAGCAGCGTGGTGACCATGTGCAAGGCAGGTCATAGCCACATTCAGTTTTACAAGACAAGCAGGGTTACATCAGCCCGGTTTCCAGTGGGAAAGTCTCCAAGTAAAACTTGGAGCCGCTACAAGAAACCACATTGGGGGTGAGGCAGTAGCTCCCATCCTCCCCTGAGACTCTGTGTTGTACCAGTGCCTCCGTGTTTCTGATAAGAAGCCGGACCCAAGCTCTGACTTACGGCCACTTAAAGATACTATAGCACTTTTCACTCGCAGGAACAAGAGTGTCAGAACCAGTGCCTTGGCTGCAGTCCAACTTGGTAATTACTTTTTGCATTTCTAAACATTACCGGTGTAGAGGCAGGCAGAGGTTATTTTCTACTATTGAGTAACACCAAGCCACAAAGAAGGGCCTGAAGAGCTGGCTGCATTTCAGCGGCAGTGGGAGAGATCTCTGCAGCCTGTAAAGTGTTTTGGGATCCTTCAAGATGAAAGGTTCATTAACAATTGGAAGTTAATATTAGCATAATAATCAGTCATAGCTCTTCTTGTAAAACCTACTCAAGAGATCCCACACTGCAGGTTTCCATTCTCCAGTGCAAATTTATACGTGTTTCCCAAACTGCAATGAGCAGAGTCCAGCAAGAATTTTCCATTTGAATGATTTTTCCAATAGGAAATGCAGTTTCTTAAGAAGCAGGATACCAGGGAGGGAGACAGGTAGTTACCTGAGCAAATCCCAAACTGCTATTTCACCATTTGGTGGCTGGAACACCAGAATTAATTTGTTTGCTCTAAAACGGAGCATACCAATCTGCTGAAATTATTTAGATATAAATGCTGAATGGTCGAATACTTTAAGGAATAAAATTCAAGAAATATTTTATTATAAGAAAGGAGGTATAATATGAATATATGCACTTTTGGAAAGATCGATATATTTAATGTGGGAAAATGCAAAAATAAAAAGCTTTATTTTCTAGACCAAGTGTTCCAATATTTCTTTTCCAAATAGCAATTTTCTTTTGGAATTCAGTTCTCTTCAGAAAGTATTAAATAATGCAAATGCTCAGAGAGCCACACAGTTTCATGTCAAGGTAAATATTTAGCACTGATTCAAACCAGAATATTTCAACCAGCAATCAAACAAATCCATTCTTCTGTGATTCTAACACATAAATGGAATGACAGTTACATTATTTGCTATCATTTCCTTCTCGTGCTCTCTCAAGGACCAGACATACAATTTTCCAGGGCAATACATGCGATTTTCACTAGTACCTTTTTTCTAGCATGAAGTGAATTAATACTCACTATATTCAAACGAACTGGTCTTCGATCAAGGGTAGTTTTTCCAGTTGATACCTGTTCAACAAAACATAGAGAGAGGGAGGATGACTGGATACAAATTTGAATAAGAAAATGAGTTATTTTTCTTTGCAAGAAGCTCCAGTGGAAAAAACTCATGTATACTACTGCTGGGCTTGTCATGCTGCCTGAAGAGGTAGTTTCGGTAACACCTTCAGTTTCTTTAATGAGTACTGTTTTTCCAACAAAAGAAAAATAAAGCTGAGCATTTTAGGGGGGAAAAAAAAAATGAGATTTTTTTCCCCCCTCCCTGTGTTCTTGTTTTCATTTGCTGAGAATGTTGAAGTTTTTTATGTCTTGGAAACTTAGACATCAAAAGCAAGTTGGAACAGTCGGACGCTTAACTAATTAATTAGTTTTGGTCTAAGTTGCAAAAATATAGACAAGTCCTTCACCCTGAAACAAAAGGCAACATTGAAAAACAGAAGTCTTCAATTGAAATAGAGCAGGCAGGATATTAGCATTAAAATTCAAGCTCTGATGGGAAAAAGTAGTTTTCAAATTCATTAGCAGGGTGGGATGCCACAGCAGTGAAGCAGAGAACCCTATGTCCGAAACACACCTGGAATGGGAAAACCTGTGAATCTTGTAACTATTGTGCAAGTGAGTATGTTCTCAGGTTCCATAATGCACTGTAAGACATTGGTGTTAAAAGTCATTACCTGAACAACTTATTTAATTTATTATTGAACAACTTATTTTATTATTATTATTATTAATTCAACCATTCAACAATTAGTCACAAGTTTGATGTTCGCTTTTGCTGATCATTTAGATTTCAAAGGCTGAGGAGGAAACAAACTACAGCAATTTCATCTTAATTCAAGTGTCAACCCTCTTACTGAACCTTGTACATTAGTTGGGTTTTTAGTTAGATTTATTGTTCTACAAGACAGACTTTTCACGTGAGAAAATGGTGCAGTGATTAGTACTGAATGTGCATCATGAGAGATTCCTTGGATTACGAAATAATGACCAGTTTCTAACCAGCATTCCTGTGTCTTTTACCTTTATAACACTATCAACCAACTGAGTTGACACAAATTACCTCATTTTGGCTCTGACGCATCATTTTATTTCCATTTACCACTGACTTAAGCACACATAATTACTAACTTAGGTCACAAACAAATGTGACGGACAAGTTTCACACTGAGCAAAATGTTTTATTACATGGCATTACTATCAACCTAAGTTAATTAATTAAAATTAACATAAGCTGTTGGCTAATTGCAGCCCAGGAGAAATTCTACTGCACCCGATGGTATAACACTGGAAAATTATCACAATATTTTAAAGCTTGACAAGTTCCACGGCAAAGCTGAGCATTAATAGAAGCAGGTTACCACAGCAAATAGACCAACGCTGACTTTTAGCATGGAATTATATATGCCTTCATCTTTGCAGTTGGTGCAGAAGCAGCAGCAGCAATGCTGGTTTGCAAACTGTGAGGTTTACATTGCAATACAAACATTCTCTAAATAAAGTAGATTTTTTGAGCAGTCTTCCAACTACAGCTGCATGAAATACAACCTTCCCGATGACAAACGCCAAAGAAATTATATTAACACCAAAAAAATTTATATTACGCTCTTTTGCGAGGAAGTGAAAAGGAAAGCAAATCAGTGTATTTCATTTATGTGACTATAAGGCCATCAGGAGACTGGTTTAGTTACTTTGCTCAAACAGAAAATAGCAGCTCCATAAAGGTATTTAGGAACCCAATTCTCACGTAGGTGCCTACTCACCCTTTAAATTCATGGGAATTTAAATCTTTAAGTCCTTCTTTTATGTGCTTCCTTTGTGATGGTAGCATTTGTAAAAATTAAGGTGTTTTCTCCATTTACTAGAAGTTTGTTCTTAAGAAATAATTTAACAAGAGATAGATCTATATATGGTATTTTAAACACCCAAAAACACCATGTACATCAGAACCACCAAGGAGGTGCAATGGCTTGCTCCAACATGTATGCTTCTGCTCCATGTCTCTTTGCAATGGAAAGATCTTGAAATATTACCACCCTTGATGTGCATAAGACACCACAGCAGATGGACACCAAAGAACAAAACTGAGTTTCGAAAGGCGAGTTTCCCGTCTGAGGCAGCCTGAGCAGCCTCCCCTCATGCTGTGGTGCAGCTCTGGACAGGAGCAGTGAGAGCATAAAGGAAGTTTGTAATGAAACACAGTGAATACTGCAGTCTCGGTGAGCTGCCAGGATTGCCAGCCTGGTCAGCCCCAAGGTCACAACTGCAATAGACTGTTTCATTCCATTACCAACAGCAAATTTTAGAATCATAAAGTAATTTTGGTTGGAAAGGTTGTCTGGAGATCATATGGATCCAACCCTCTCACTCCAGATGATCCAACTTTCAAGCTAGATTCAAAACACCAAGTTGCAGTACCTTTCTGAAGCTTGTCTATGTACATACAGTACATAGCCACAGGGTTTATTAAATCTCTCAAGACATTTGCTGAAAGCAACTTCTGTTAAGAAAGGCATTGCATTTTTGTTCTGTTAATACAATCTTTTACTTATCTACTGTCAAATGTATAATAACTATGGCTGTTTATATAGCTGCTTAAACCTAGCACATAAATTTCAATTAAACTGAAAAATGCAGAGCAGGGCAGACTGTGAGGTTACCCAGTTTACAGAAATATATTAATCATCAACCTGGACAATGCAGTTTGTTCTCATATCCAGTCCATCTCACTGACCAATATATTGCTCCTTATATCTCTATTCTTATTTACCACAGAATCACAGTAAGCTAAGCAAACTACTGTCCACCCAGCTCTTTTTGTAGGCAAGCAATGCCTGCTATTGATATGCCTTTCTGCATTTTGTTTGTTGTTTTACAACCTTATAAAAGTCTGCTTTTCTAATACCGCTTTTTAAATGAGTTAATGCTAGGAGAAATCAGAATGCATTACCTATATCATCTTTATTGCCTCCCGGTGTTTTGGTATTCCTGGGATGATTTCACTTCCAAAGGAGCCTCCAAGCCTGAGACTGTTGAGCCATCTAAGAAATATATCTTGGTTTGGTCTCCTACCCTCTTGGCAGACTGTAACTTGTGGCAGCACTGAAGCATAGCAACACTTTGAAAGGTAACCATAATCTGGTTATGCTCACAGTTATGCAGCTATTGTTCTCTTATTTATGTCCTTCCCTTCTTTCTCACTTTCTTCAGCAAAGACCAAGTTTTACGTGCATTTCTAGAAATCATTTTTCAGGGTAGTGCTAATGCACAGGAAAAGGTTAGGCTTCCATAAATCCCACACTTCTAGAGCTGTGCATGGGAGTTCACAACTTTCTCCCTTACCTGGCCTGGATCATTCAGACTGACACCAAAGCTCCCACACCTGATCTCCACCACACTTATGGAAACTGGGGCAGTGTCAGCTGCTTCCTAGCACAAGAACAGGTGAAAGAATTAGGCCTTTTGACAGCAAAACCAGGAGCAATTCATTAGTGTGATAAACCACAGAGATTTTGTATTCATTAGGGTCACAGACATTCTTATTGCCCTTTCTTCACTACACCTTCATGGAAATTCCAGGCTCAGAAAGCCTGACGGTTAAACTCTCATGGCCCAGATATTTTCTTTCCCTTTTATTGCAAGGCAGCAGATTAAATTCATGTTAGTACTTCTTTGTCCAGAAGTTAAAAATGCCAGATAATGGCTCTTTTAACTATGAACTGACCCTACAGATAGACCATGCAATGAGGTCTCCTGGACTAGTAGAGCAAAGCAGGGTGTGTAGGTCAGATCCTATTGTCTGCTTTCACTGGTAGGTGCAGAGATCTGTTGCTGAAATGTGTTGCTGAACTTTCCACTTAACACTGAAAATTTACACCAAGCCTGTAGTGTTTTGGCTCTCCTCCATTGCCTGGGTTCTGCAAGCAACCACTAAAAGCACAAAACCCCCTTGATTAGCTCAGATTAACCATGAGCTCAGATGCACTATGCAGATGCAAAGGTGTGGAAGAAAAACCCAAGCACAGGAATGACAAGCAGAGAATTTTTTCTAATGTATCTCTAACTCTTACGTTTGTTTGCATTTGATGTGGTAAATCCCAGAGAAAGCTAAAGAGGGGAAGGGAAACATCCTGTTTTCCTGTTCGGTTATTCTATTCCTAACAAAAAAACTGGAATATTTATTATAAGGGTTGGTGCATCATGAGATTTCTGTTCTCCTCTCTCTGACTGTTGGCAAAAGTTGCATGTTTTTAGTTGAGAAAGTCCTATTCTTTGTCTTTCTAACAAAGACTTTAGTCCTACAATGATGGGTCAAAGGGTTGCACACTGACCTGCAATGGGAAAAATAATCTCCAATAAAACTAAATGTCTTTCAGAGTTACAATTATTTGCAGTTATCTAATTCAGTATAAAAGGCAAACATGATGTCACAGGGTCTTTGATACCATAAAAGGCTCTTTTTGTGAAAGGCCTTTGATCCCAACTAATCCTCACGCCAGGTATTGCTAATTGCCCGACATGTAAATATAAATTACTGAACAGATCTTTGTACTGATTTTATTTACGGCACTTTTTTAATAGATTTTTCCACACTCAAAAGTGTTCTTGTTCTATTTCTATAACATTTTAATGAGTTCTGCAGAGATACTTTCAATTATATTGAAAAAGTAATAACCATTGTTAAACTTGATAACATTTGCTCAGAAACACATGCAATGGAGGGAATGGTACTGACTTCATTACCTGCACAGTTGTGTGTGTGTATATATTCATGTGTGTTCCGCAGGAAAGTGAATTATATCTTCCTGAGTATGTCTCAGGAGTAAAATTTCTCACATTTAAAACATATGCAAGCTTCAACTTTTAATCCCTGTTGAAAAAATGAGGTAGTTTATGCTATCAATACAATTCTTTTTCTTAGGCCTCCTGTGCTTTCAGTTCTTTTAATCCTTTATCATCTTATTTCTTTTGGAGCTACTAGCATACCTGTATTGCCAGACAAGCATAGTGTAAAGAGAAATTTAAGTTGATTTTGCTTGTCAAAAACTTAATATAAAAGTGACGTACCAGAATAGCTAATTCGTGTGTAAAAGAATGAGCAAAAAAGAAAAAAGGAATCCTGCAAAACAGTGAACAACTATTCCTAAAAGTTGTTTCGTTGAAGCAGTCCTTCTGCAATCTCCCCTGCAGACCATGCAGCTATCAGCTGTAAAGCATCTCTCCTATGAAAAGCAAGATTCAGCAGTGTGAATGTTGCTTATCCACATAAGGATTTCTTGGTAAACTTAATGAAATTATACAAAAGGATACTAGCTGTGGAAAGCTTAGATGCCTTGTAATTATACATGGTCTTTTAGTATTGCCAGTTAATATGCATTCTTCTCGCAGGAGTCTAAAAGATTAGCAAGAAGCAATAAGAATGATTTTACCACACTAAAAAAGTGAGGAAAGGTTTATACTAAAATTACAAACTGAGCCTAAACAATGACAGCCATTGTCTTGCAATAACATCTGAAAATTGAGAAGTTGCTGGCCTGAGGTGAATCTCAGGGCAGTGAACACAACCAACTTTCAAAACATAATTAGCTAACATCAATAACTCTATCTGATTAAAATCTCCAATGATAGCACACGTAAAATCACCTTTGTTAATGGAATACAAATATGCTTTCCTCACCACGCTGAAATCAGGCTAACTCTTGCTTCGGAAGCAACTAGGGGGGTTGGAAGACAGGGCACTCAAATTTTAGCACTAGTCAATTACATTAATGTTAGAAAAGAAAGGAAGAGAAAGGAAGAAAAAGAAAGGGGAAAAAAAGGAAAAGAAAAAGAAAACTCCAATTAGAAGTATCCTGGGGTTATTAGAGATAACACTGCTCATATCCAATTAAGATGAAAACCATTTTACCGGTTTAATGTGCCACCTCTGGCAGTTTTGGTTTATTAGTTTTATCAGACTTCAGAACTGAAACTCACAGTGATATGTATGCTGTGTACTAGAGAGATAAATGTTAAGGCTTAGAGATTAATTAGTATAGAATAAGGTGCTTGAAACATTGTTCCTTAACCATGGGCATTGTGCAATTTCTCGAGGAAAAATACTCTGGTTTTGAGACATTCCTTCAAGGGTTTAATTTGGATATTGAGGTAGAAAATTACCTACCTGGAACAAGGAGATGTGTTAACCTGCTTTGCTACCCATACATGCAGGTGTGTTAGATACACAACTAACCCAACACAAAACCACCTTTCCATGCTGTGGTGAAGATGTTGACCTCAGATCAAAAGCTGAGAGCAGTGTGGTTTCAGTGGTGGACTCTCTCAGCCCTCTGGTTCACCTGTTGAACTCAATATTGTTTCAGTTTAACAGCTCTGCCCCGTTTGAGGACTATGGGATATCAAGGAAGCAAACGATTTTAAAAAGAGAGAATACAAAATCAAACACTCTTTTAACATCTGGTGTTTCATCAGCAAATGTTACAAGAGAATCCTCATGTAAAGACTATGAAGCGAAAGGAAAATCTCTTGCAAAATATGGAGCAGGACCTAAGAATAGAGATTAGATGGAGGAAAAAAATAGAATCTGGTTATTGTGGAGATGAAAACTCATGATTGCTTCCATACTGAATAATCACCAGTATAACTGTAAAATCACCAGAGTAACATCTGTGCTATACAGGCCTCTAAAGACTGAGAAGTTGGGGCAGCATATTTGTACAAAGCAAATTCTTCCTCTAAGAGGACAAAATTCTCCTGCAGCATTTCCACAACTTCCTCCTCTGGGTGGATCAAAAGTAGCTTTTATTAATCCCACTTCCTAACCAGGATAAAATTAGCACATTTGAATGAAATATGGAAATTTAGAACAGAAGCTTTCCTATTTTTTTTGACTGACAATTTTAAGACAGAGAAAGCACTGAAGATTGTTTGAGGTGCCATTAATGTAAAATCCTTAATCCTATTCAAAATAAATGCCCATCAAGGTAATGATCTGAAAAACGACATATGCCAGGTAAAGAGAAGCAAGGGGTCTTTTATAGTGTCTGTCTGCAGGTACTCTATCAACCTACTTGAATCATTTAGGTTGCAAATCTCAATTTAACAATGAAATTGTTGAGAGAAATTTGTTACGGCTCTCAAGAAATAACTGAAATATAGATTTTGAGCTCTTGATCAGGCAGCCTCTTTGAGAATTTTAATTGGCTTAATCAAGGTGAATTATAACAATGTGATTTAAAAAAAACCCAAACAACTAAGTCAGGGATGCACACCCCTGAATATCAGGGCATATGCTGAATGGAGTTCACATGAGTAGGATTCATGCCCAAGCTGAACTACAAGAAATCTTACTGGTTTTCCATTAATGAAACCCTAAAGTTGATTACAAGAAATCATGAGCAGGGAGGTTTCCTAAAGACCATTGCGGCTTGAGAAGTAAACACATTTATATATGTGTATTTATATATATACACACATAGACATATGTATTGCTACTACATTTCTTTACCAAAATCTGTACTTCATGTATTTATTTGTGCTCCCATCATTTTAAAAGAATTTTAAAATCTACTATAGTACTAGAGACCAAGTATAGTGCAGTTCCAGTCCCACTGCTGCCACCAGTTTTCTCTATGGGCTGGAAAAACAGAATCTAGAATAAAAATCAGATAACATAGAGTAGTCTAACAGCAACTAATACACTGCACTTTTAAAATATTTTATGATTCTATGATTCTATAAGCATTGACACTGTATATTTTAGCAATGACTAATGTTCTGATTGTTGCTGCTGCTCTTATTTTTTCCAGTTTTTGATCAATACAGGTCCAAAGTTTGAGAAGCATTTTCATGAGAACATATTCTTTCCCTGTTAGCAGAAAGCCAACATCAAAAGCTTTCCATTTCATTGCATTTTTAGTCAATACACTTAATAAATAATTCTGAGCTTCTAATATAAAATTAACAAATAAAGTCTTTCATCCTGGGATTACTGTTGTATATTCTTAACTCAAATATTCAAAGAATTCATTTCAAGATTGAAACCATCACCTTTTTTTCCACCATCTTCAGCATTCATGTCACTGTGGAATAGGCTGCCCGTTCTCCACAGCCACCAAAAAAAAAAAAGCCCTGAAAAATATCTCTGCTTGTTTAGTCACTGTGATTAATCTAGCTGAAGGTACATGAACAAAAAGAGAAGGGTCTTGAAGTCAAAAGGCCCACAGAGTAGCTGAATCTCTGATTGACTTCAAGCAATGTATCCAATTAATGTCCCCCTTCTGCTGAAATCCCTACAATAGTTTCCCTATTTCTCAATCTATTTCTCTCTGAAAGAGTTTCATGTCCACCCACATATAAGGCCCATAATTTGTGGCTAAATGGCAGCTGCAGCTCAGTGCTGGAGGCCTTTCCTCAAATTGGTCTTTAATTGGTATAATCAGGAGCTTGAATTATTGGTTCAACCAAAGGAAAAGTATTCATTCGAACCAACAGGATCGCTCTCTCTTTTTCTTTTAAATTAGCAATAAATTAATGACTTTTCAAGATGTTAAAGAGAAACTAAAACCTATGCACAAAAGATGGGATTCATTAATAAAAGCCAGTCGGTTTCATTCTCATTAAGGAGAAGAGCATTTAGGCAGCGACTTAAAGTCTTTAAAAAAAAATAGCAAGGGAGAAGCAGTACGGACTTGGGTGGGTACAATTGAAAATCAAGATAACTTGAACCGTGACCTGAAGAGATCATCAACCTAAGAGGACTTTGGACTGGCTTTCTTTATCCCATAGAGCCTCTTTTCTTTTGCAAATTCTTCTGAATTGTGACAGGTTTTTTGTTTGGGTTTTGGGGGGTTTCTGGTTTGTTCTAAAATGTCAGGCGCCATCTTTTAATCCTTAAATGTAGCTTGATAAATTAATTCCAGAAACTGAATGCAGCTGAAGGTCAGGAATTGGATCAGCCATTCCTACTATCCTGAGATGGACTCTGCCTCAAAAGCAAGCTCCTGTAAGGGCTCAGGTTATGTCCTTCCTCTGTTTATTTGGTGCCTGGTTTTAACCAGACTACTCATCTTGACTGGGGCATTTGGTCTTTAAAAACTTTTAGAAACATTTAATGTGCCAAAATCATCTGCTTTTGTCAGAAAGACATAATATATATATATTACAATCCCAGAACTTGAGTGCTTATCCTTTTCATAATAACCGTGTCTTCTTTAGGATTGTTAAAATCATGTCCTCTAAGGACTTGTCAGCAGGGCAGATCCTTTCTTGGACCACTGATGTGTGTAAGAGTACTTAAAATGATGGCAAATTCACCAATAAATGCAAAGTTATGGCCGTGGACAGCAGAACCATGGCCTTGATCCCCTATGTCAACATAGTGTAGGTCAGGAGAACTCAGAGTTCCTATTGCTTCAGCAAGTGGGGAAATCACAGCATTTCCCTTCTTCCTGGGATCACCAGCAGGGAAGGAGTAGGACAGCTGTGAGATCCCTCCCTGCTGGAAGGTTAGCAAGTAGAGATGAAACCCCTTCTGCACTCATTTGTCAAGCAAGAGCATGAGTGTAAATCAGTTTGCATTAAACAAGAACTTTGTTTGCTTTCACTCTAAACAGCCAAGACTTTCCCATTCCTGTTCAACATGCCCAGAAACCTTTGAAACATCTAAAGAGTTAATATACATCTGCAGTATCTGCAGCATTAATATTTTCTGCCTCTTCACAGAAAGTACAGGTTTACACACTTCAAGTCTGGTCTGGATCAGGGACACAGACTCAGCAAGGAACAGCCGTAAAAGGTAGCTTGTAAGCAGATGCACTTCCCCTTTAATTATCATCTCCTCCAAATTAACTAAGCATAAGGCCATCTCATTTTCTTGCATGGAGGTGATGGAAGGAAGAGGAAAGCTGCCCTATGCTCCAGCTCTGTGAAGCAATGGAAATCATAGAATCATAAAATCATAGAATCACAGGATGGTTTGGTCCTTTAAAAGCCATCTAGTCCAACCTCTCTGCAATGAGCAAGGGTTTGCTCCTCCTCCTACCCAGCCCTGATCGTACTCCTGTGAAGAGATGTGTTACACTTAGGAGAACAGTACCCTTGTGTCAGGAAGTCTTCAGCTACTGTTGCTGCAGACTTGAGCAGTAAATCGGAGCTACCACCCATTTGCTGATTATATTGGACAAAAGAATCAAAATTACTATCTACAGCTGAGTCATGTGCTCTTTTAGCTTCCCCCTTTGGAAGAGTAATTTTTCAACCACTTCTTGCCAGGTCTCAATCAGAGCTCTTCTTAGTTGGAATTACAACAAATAGGAAAATAACGGTGCTTACAGCATTTAATTATCATGACTGAAATATTACTGTTGTCTCTCTTGGCCCTGACGTGGGGCTAGAATTCCTTAAGGTGACATTTCCAAGGCACAATGAAACATGTTTTACATGAGATTCCTTAAAACCCATCAATTATGCATGCTACAAGAACTTGTTATTGTACTCTCAGGACATGATCCAAACACCGATTGTGGTTATTGGAGATCCACAGGACTTGGATCATATCCTAAATCAACTGTATGGCCAGCTATCAAAGTAATAGCTTTTTTTCTTCTTTTTCTGACTAGAGTCTTTAAGGATTGAATCTTTCTCCTTTACTGTCTTAAAAATACAGATGAAATATCACTTTATGAATTCTTTTTTTTTTACTTGGACAGATTAACAAAACTTGTTGAATTGGATAAATTCTGTATTATACAGCGTGAGCGTATGTGTGCGTATGCGTGTAATTCCCAAACATGTTTGTAAGGTTTCCAAAACAAACCTGTATTTTTACAATTCTCTATCTTTTCATTAATTAAAAACAGGATACTCAATATTAAACAGTGAAAAGCAGATATTAAGAACATTATCCACCTAAGGAACATAAAGCAGCTTGAAACATGTGGGTTTTAACCCGTTTTATTAGAAGTCAGATTCCTGCCCAGGATAAGGGGATGTAGCATCCTTACATTCAGTGAAGTTTGACTAACTTGCCTCAGGTTTTCTCCACTCACATGTTACCACCAGGAAATTATTTACAAGCCTCTTATCAAAAGTTCTTTTGATGTCTATGAGAGTTGTGCATTATTTCAGAGCAAGCTGTCCGCATTCACCACCTTGTCATTAAAGTTAGAAAGATTGGCAGAAAAATACCCAATAAGAGAGAAGTTTAGTTAATGCAGTGGATTAGCAATTGCTTTTTTTTTTTTATTCCCTTCCCCTCCCTTTTTAAATCTGAATATTTAACACCAAGAGAGAAACCCATCCTGTTTTTCGGCTGGAATAACAGCAGTTTCTGTTTCTAACCTGGGAAGAATGTGATGGGGATTGAAAAGCACCCCTGTCCTATTGTTAGACTCCCCCAGCACTGATCCTTGCTTTTAACATCATAATGAAGGATGCTCTTTAGTGGATTATCTTGAGAAGGGATTAACTCCTTCAAGACTTCTTAGGAGGCAAGGTGTTTTGAGCCCTAAATACACACCAATTGCCTGCTTAACTTTTCATCTTATTTTGAAAACTGCCCAGCTGGAATTCAAATTCTTTTCCATAGAGCTGAATTTTCTTAGTAGCAAAGTTTGAGTCAGGGGCAGCAGATGCTAAAAATAAATACTGTTCATTTAATCGTGTGCAGCCAAATGTTTCAGATGCTTTGCCGAGACAGGCATGGCAGGATAAGACTCAATCAAAACTTTGCTGCAAATTCAGCAAAGCTTTAAATTCTGCCTCTGTCGCTCAGGCAAATGAAATAAGTCTCCATGGCCTAACCTCTCTTATAAGGCTTTCTTTTTAGCATGACAGGGAGACATAATATAGACAGATAGATAGATAGATAAGTACATTCCATGACATTCATATAGATTTCTTCTTTAATTTGTATTAATATATCACATCTCTAAAGAATTAATAGGGCTGCACATGGATGTGCCTTGTGATATTTATGCTGTAGGCAGACATGCATGTACACCCACACAGCTGCACACACATAGATACATACACCCAGATGGATACACACACCCATACATCACTCACAACCCTATTAATACAATCACATATATATATGTGGGATTTAGCAGCTCTACCTTGGCTTTCAACAACATCATTATCAGCATTGTTTTATGACACATTTGCTGTAGCATACAAAATGCCTTGTGCAAAAAAAAAAAGCTCTGAAAAGAGGACTAATTGCTCTATAATTTATAATCAAGTGACTTCTTCAACCTATGCTTCTTTATCTTAATAACCATTCATTTGCGTCTGCCTAATTTATTGGAAGTGAAATCTTGTATTTGTTCCACGTTCCTCTTATCCCTCAGCTAACCTTGTCTGCGTTATTAACCTACTCTATTGTTTCATATTCCGCTTGGCAAGGAAGAAGGGAGATTCCCCCAAAGTTTTTCATCCTTTCTTGTTACTTTTCACTTTACTAAATACTTGTGTTCAGCAAAAGCCTGAAGTATAAAAACACTTCTTTTTGTTGACAAGGGGGGTTTTTGTTTGTTTCTACAGGACTGGCTGAGGGGGTGGGGATGTGAAGTAGACTTTTCACAGTAAAACAGAAGAAACTTTTACTTGGTCTTTTTTTTCTCCTTTAAAGGAGGTAAATTCTCAGCTTTCCTGTTTTGCTCCCCCTGGTTTTTGTCCTTTCCTTTTGGGGCACTTTCTGCAGCGACAACATAGATAATCTGCAACTTCATAAACAAGTGTTTTTTCAGTTGGCTTACCCAGCCTGGTACATGAAAAGGAGTTTGCTAAAAGCGACCAAACCAATGATTCTATGAGGGGAAAGTGAGTTTTCTCCAATTTTAACAAATGGAGAAGACCCAGGTGCACTCTTATTGTGAGCTAAATGAAATACCCTCTTATTCATTTTTGTAATAATAACTGTATTCCAGACTATGGTTTAATTGTAAATAATCCCCCACATTCTTTCAGTGTAAACTCTTTAAGGAGTCATGAATTTTATTTATACTCTCTCACTCTTTGAGAGTCTTTTGTTTATTTGCTGTTTAGTTCTTTGTGAAATAACACTCCCAGAAGAAAATCCCCCTCTCTGCTTAAGGAATTAGCCCAGAGACAAAAGCAGGGAATTCTTTAAGCCTTGTTTTGTGCTAAGAGAAATGTTTGACATTTCTGTGGAGAGGTGTTTAGTTTGGATTCATTAGGTCTTAGGGACTCTTTTCTCTTTTTTGGCCTTTCAGTTTCTGTCACTGTTTTTTTTCTGTGTTTGGTAGACTGAAGAGAATTTACCAATGTGTAATTAGGTTTCCTACATTTGAATAGCAAAATCCAGTTGTGTTTTAAATAGGCGAGCTAAGCATTCCCCTCAACCAGCAGGCCCAAACCTGAAACCTGCTTTGTGAGCGGACGAAAGAACGGCTGAAGGAAGAAAAAGGCTTCCCCAAGGTTACTTAATGCTTGAAACAAACACCAGTAAGGCTTCACTAGTGCAGCTCCGTTGGTTGTAGCAAAGAGGGAAGCTGTGGTCTTGAAAAACACAGTTTCCCTTAAAGCAGAGCCTTAGAATGGTAAAAACATGTATGCGGTATGTGATATTACTGCTTCCATCCTCAAGTTTATACGACTGGAAGATTATCAGCATAAATTGATACTGTGCAATATTATTTCTAATGGTATATAACAGCTTTATAAATAAGTTCCTTCAAATTAGAACATTAGCTCGGGCTGCTGTATTTAAACAGTTTGTCAAAAACAACACAATAGATGATCCAAGAGCAAAAATACGTGGTGAATACACCTCAAGTTGCACAGCACAGAGCTCTTATTTAGGTTCTGAAACACAGGTAAGGTTGTTAGGAGAAAAACAGGGCTGCAATTCTAAAACAAAAAGAGTAAATTGTGGGTTTGTAATAAGAGATGAAGAGGAAGCCATCCGCTGAAACAGCTGTTTTGATCATTTTGAGCTGTTTGTGTCAGTACTAACACTGGGCTGCTTTTCTTTTGAAAATGGCAGAAAGGAATGTGCTGGCAATTTCAGATTTTTTTCTTCCCAGATTCTTATCGAAGTGAGAAAATCATCCAAACTGATCTTTCCTTCAACAGTTTCCATTTTCAAGCAGTCAGCGAATTTCCAGTGAATAAGGAATTTTCTTTTGAAAGAATTCCCAGCGGACCACAATTTGAAACCTTGTTCTTAGCCAGAGCTGGGTTTGTAGGTAAAAACAGCCTGAAGTTGTCCACTGGGGCTGTGCAACATAGTGGAAAATCAGAAGGTTAAAGACCAAGCAGGGTACAACAAAAAAATCAGCTCCGGAGTACACACATGTCGTCCCCTAGACATTAACATGGTGGTTTTACCAAATCTATCTTTGTACAGAAGCTTTACCTCATTTCTCAGTCCTCTTCTTTAAATGTAAATAGGCTGCCAAAGGACATTTTTAATAATGAGTTCCCTACTTATTTAACCATTTCATTCAACATTGCCCAGATTTATGGACTGTCAGAGCTTTCTTCCTTTTCTGTTTTCTCTCGGACTTCCCTTCTGGGTGAGGAATGTCACTGCTGAAAAACAATGTTATTTAGCTGGCTTTTGAGAGCTACAATACTTATGAACTCTAGATCATTTTTTATTTGCTAACTGAGTGCTGCCAAATACAGCCAATTCATCTGGTGGAAAGACTTTGTGCAATAGCTAACAAATCTGGAATATTCTTCATTGGTATATCTGGCAGTAACCACCTGTTGTGATGCCAAACATACAGTGTGAAACATATCTGGATGTTGACAGACTTCAGTTTCATTGCAGAGCATCACTGCTATAACATAAAAGTTTGCTTTTCTGCCTTTCAAATATGCCGAACACCTGCTCCTCTCATTGTGTTCCTATTTATTATTGCTTTTTTTGTTTTTAATTCAAGTCATAGTCGTGTTTTCTGATTGATAGAAGAGCTCTCTGGAGTCTTTCCACTGCCTTCAGTGATTTTGATACTGGTCCCAGAGGTATAGGTGCATAGGCTTTTTTAGCTATGTATCATTCGCACAGCCCTCTGCCTGTATATGCTGATATGCCATTTGAGACACTACATTTTCCCCGTAACACAAGCAGAGATGACCTAGAGCCCATGAATCCTCTCCTTAAAAAACAAAAGATGAAGATGGATACTGCTGAGGAGTAGCAACCGGTTACTATGAGGTTGGGTTTCACCATAAATGTCCTCTTTCCCACCCAAAACTTTCACCTTGGCAGAATTTGCGAGCCTTGGATATTTATTTAGGATTCCCATAAATTTCACAGCTATACAGCATCTGGCAGTCCCAGTCATGGCCAGTATTAGTGGTGTACAGTGATGTCCTGTGCGTGCATAACAAATCTGAGACTCTGGGTGGATGCATCAGGTTTACTGCCTATGTTCAGGTCTTCTGTCAGCAAGTGTGCACAGGAATCTATGAGCCTAGAATCAAGAGCCTATGGCTGCAGTGAAAAGTCACTGACAAAAATGTAAAACTTAAGAAATTATTGTTATATATTAATATACATATTATAAAATGCTATAATGCCATTATGCAAAAAGAAAACGTAACAACAGCTAAAGCAATGTCATTATTTCTCTTAATTTTAAAAATATGAAAAAGGGATGAGTTCAGGTCATATGTGGATGGAGGCAGAGGCCTGTTCCATTAGCCTCAACAAGCTTTGGATTAATTTTTTGTATCCCATTCTCTAATTATTTTTTTCAATAAAAGTCTGTAATTATAACTAATAGGAGGAGAAAATATAAGAAAATATATTTAAACATAAAAGAAATCATAATTTCATTATTTTTTCTATATTTCCTGCATTCCAACATTTCCTGCAAGGCAATAGCCCATTCATGACACCACCAGTAGTAGAACTTCTAGAAAAGGTGCATAAAATCCTGGATAATTACGGAATGAATTTCCTCCTTAACTCTATTAGTCAGTAGTTGGCTTCTGTCCTGAAGCATAATTGTTTATATCCCTAATGTATGGTTTCATCCTGTGTAATGTAACTGCGGATGGTCTCATTATCCATATAAGTGTTTAATAAATCCCTTTAATCCCGCTAAACTCATGCCTCAAAGATACTGTATTTTGTGGCAGTGAGTTCCACGTGTTAATTAATTACTACATAAGAACGATCCTGTGTATAATTTTTGGAGTATTTTTTGTTAGAAGTTTCACATAAATTCACTTCAGCTCCAGTCGCTGCTATTTCTTCTATTTTTGTAATGACACCCTAGTCTATCAATCAACCAGTAAAAATCTAGTGTTTTCCAAACAGTTAATTTTAATTGGGTATTTTAAAGTATCTACAGAAAACGAATGTCTGCTCTGTCTTCAGCAGAGATATCATCAGAGACCAGAATTGCTCTTATCTGTGTCATGCACAGAAACACAAATACGACCTGTGAGCCCAGTTAAGGTAGGGTGTAGCTTCTCAGATGCTTAGCAGATGGTGCCCCAGGAGCGCAGCATCCTGCCTTTTTCAGAGGCAGCATCTCCTAATTTCTTGGCAAATTTAACCCCCAATTTGGGATAAAAAAAGAGACCATCTTGGATAGGCTGCTGACCAGTCTTCTGCTTCGTAAAAGTCATCTCTTGCACTATTCTGTGGCCTCAAACCAGTACACCCTGTTCTGGCTGCTATCATTCACCTCCAAATTGCAATACAATATTCTGTAGTCAGCACACCTCTTACAGAAGATGACACATACAAAATTAAAAAAAAAGGATTTAAAGCCTATCAACATCATATTTGGTAGATCTGACACCACTGGACAAATCTAAAAAGTCTTTAGGACACTGATTCAGTTTGGGGAAGTGAAAGAATCAAAGCACCATCCACTTCTAGCACCCTCCACTTCTCCTTTCCCTCATCTCAGGAACTACCATTTTGTTTTCCAACCCAGGTCTTACACCTCCTATGAAAGTAAATTATTTCAAAGACTAAAGGTAAGCTATGGAAATGGTGAAGGCTGTGACATCTAAGGCACCCAGATGTACTGGGAAGAATATAGACCAATTTCTAAAAGATGATGACAGCCACAAAGAAGAAAAATTATATATATAATATACTATACCATACACACATACATATATATGTATGTATGTACGTATAGTTTGGGTATGAATGCAAAGAAGTAAAAATACTTCAGAAGTTCCCCAAAATATACAGATTGCTCCTTTATTGTTATCAAAAGCAGTTTATTTATACCTTCCATTGCAGCACGGGCCATAGCTTTTTAATGGGAAAGAATTAAATCTAATGTTATATTTTCTAACAGTTTAAAATGCTGATCCTGCTTTTCTCCATATACCAATTCTTATTACTCAATAAAATTGTGGGGTGCTGTTTCTTCTGAGGTAGGCAACACAGAAAGATCTAATATTCCCTTTACAAGGTGAACCACAGAGGATCTCTGGGTACTGTTAACAAAATCAAACCCACTTTTCCATAGTGGGAGTGGAAGTTTTCACTTCCAGAGGGGACTGTAAGCTTTCATTTGAGGATATTGTTTCCATTATCATTTGTCAGTTTTCTTTTCTTACAAAATGGACTATTTTCTGAAGTTGACTGTCACTTTTGAAATGGAAATCATGATGAATTATGGCACATTTTCCTTGCTATGCTTTATCAAGCTCATTAGAGATGATGCATGGTCTGAAGTTAACGCAACAAAAGACAAAAAGCAACATAGGAGGCTTCTCTTTCTTATCACTAATGTTTACATATGAAATGAAATCATCCTGTTCCACTTGTTGCACTCGATGACCACCTCTTACGGGCATACTGAACCCTCGCACTGCAGCTGCAGTTTTCCTGTAATTAGGACACAAATCCATGCTTCAGAATTTTAACGACATAAATCATCCCAAAACTTTTGTTCCTCATTGTCACTATCTCATTCTAGATTCGTTTTGACAAGAAATACATATGCCAAGAAGCTTTCCATACTTTTACAATGTTAAATGCAGAGAAATCTGAATTTCTTCTGGAAGAGAAGGCTTTAGAGAATGTATTTCCACTGAAATAACCATGTAACAAAAGATGTTTTCTAAGTTTCATAGCTGCTGATGAATCTTGCACAACAAGCCAAGACTTTCATCCAAAAACTAAACAGCTGTGGTGTAGTTTTCAGGCACTTAATATTTGCATAAACACATTTTTTCTTTTGCAATTTGAATCAATCTTTATACCAATAACAGAGCAAACAATTGTTTGAAGGGAAGAATTCAGTGAAACTTTTCAATATTGGAAGGAGATTTGCTTATATATTTTAGAGGAAATCAAATATCTGGAAAAGTTGGACATTATTTGAACTAGCTGGAAACGTTTCCTAGTAGTGCTTCCTTACATGGGCCCTGATTCAGAAAAGCACTTAAGCACACGCTTAACTGTTATCATGTGTTAAAGTGCTTTTCTGGATAGGGATCGATTCTTAAACTGCAGGCAATGGGGCTAATCCAGCCCTTCTGAAGAGGCCAGTGAAATGATGCGCTTTGATTTCACTGGACCTTGTCTGACCACTCACTCACTATCAAATCAATAGTCCAGTGCTAAAATATGACAGTGGAAAAATGGAGGAAAAAAGTAAAAAAGAGTGTGGAAAGGCAAGTGTTCTGTCAAAGGCAGAATGGCTGTTACTGCCATGGTAACTTTTAATTTGAAAGGCAAGGCCCTTGTATTTTGACTGAAGTGCAGTAACTGGTACAGTGCTCCATGACTATCTATTGTAATTGTCCACAGGCTGACAAACCAACATTTAATCCAGGAAAAACAGAAAGTAATTGCTAAAACATGCTGGAGTTTGTAAAGCAAGAACGTGCATCTGGCAACACTGAGATGCTGCAGTTTTGAAAGCTATCTTTCAGCTTCTTTCTTCTGCACAGCAAGTAGATGGGCTTGAAAAGACTCTGCTACCTGTGGCCTTTGCTTAAAACAGCTATAAAGAGGGAGAGAGTGTGCTGCACTTTTCTACTAGTTTAGGTTGTATCCACATTTTCCAAGCTCTGCTCCAAAATGAAGCGAGACTATTATTCTATGCACTCACTGCTATGGTTTTATTTGAATTGTACATTTGCCTTTGTAAACCCCTGGAAATAAAACATCTCCAAGTTGATGAAAATGGGGGGAAAGGATCTTGTTTACATTGGACTTGTTAAATGTGCAAAACCAGTGTGGTCATCCCAATAGTTAAATAATGGAAGGAAGTGTGTGACAAGGAAGCCAAGATCTTTTTTCATCTGCTCCCACCTTTAACGCAGAACCACCGTAAGTCTCCTTCAAATCCATTAACTTGCCTCGGTTATGTCTAGACTGTGGGGATAACGCTTTGCAGTGCAACCCACAGGCCTGACTCAACACCTTGCTGTGCTAGCCAGCCCTCCCCATCTGAACACTCAGGTCTCCTTCCTAAGGAAACCAAGATCCTTGGGGAGAAAGAGCCTGGCTTTTGCCCCAGCACAGATTTGGGATGTGGCCAGGGCATGCACCTGGACCCTGGAAGCTGGGAAATATCCACAAATCTCACAGTTCAAATACACCTTTAGTTCCTCTACCTGCAAAATGGGCACCAGAGCTCTCATCAGAAGTCAGCAGCTCTCATCACCTGTCAGAAGTATCGAGAGGTTTATTTAATTAATGTTTATAATAGTGATTCAAAATGCCAGATGCTACAGTGCTGAGCTCTCTCTGTGCAGCTACATCAATAGCTAAAGAGGAGGGAAGACACTAAAGACATGCAAAGCATTCTTAGTTTCTTGCTGATGCAAATTACTGCAGGTAATTAAGAAAAGCACTACAAAAGAAGGTAGAAGTGAAAGCTTAAACATGAAATAATGACTTTTTTAGAATTTAAGTGAAAAATTAATCAACTAATGAAAAGAACTTAGCATATTATAAGTTAACCCATTCTTTCATCATTGAAACACATGGGCTAGCCTCCAAATTACTATGAAAAATAACCAGTAATATTACAATGGTTTAATTTCTTTATACTTATCATGCAGTATAATCATCATTTTGTCTCTTTGCATGTGTCTCTGAAGAGTGAAAGTTGCTAAATCCTGATGAGGAGGATCAAGCTACCAAAGCTCTTCCTTAGTACAGAAGCAGATCTCGTCTGGGCTGGGAGGCGTCGTCTGAAATGTTCAGAGTCAGAAACCCTGCTAGGGTCAGGACTCAGCTTTTCTTATTGATCATCCCTGCATCATGCAGACACATTTTGCAGACCTAAAGGATCCCATGAGGAGAGATGGATAATGTAGATAATACCAAAAAAAGGAAGCATACATTCTGGGTTGGGGTTTTTGGTGGGGGGAAAGGGACGGACCTTTTTGGTGTCAGGTGGATGTTTTGTGCTGTGGTGTCACACTGCAGCATTAGTGGCCTCCAGTTTCTCTCCTTCTGTAGCTTCCCCTTAGACACAGCATCACAGCTTCTTCACAGAGATTGGTAAATCACCATTTTTCTCTGTATTTCTCCATTCAGGCATAGCTCCATGCAGACTTGTGATGTGTCCTAATTGTGCTGAGCAGTATCACACCATAATGACTGGCAATAACCTTTGTTTTATGTCCAGGTTGTTAATCCCTTTATAAGGGCCATAGCAGCTGTCGAATGAGGTCAGGCATGAGTTCTGGTTTTCCAATGCTGCATTTAGAGAAATGGTTTTTAAAACTCTTGAGCAATTCTCTCTTAGTAAATAGCAGAGTCCAGATATTTCCTCACTATCACTACATCACATACCTGGAAATGTAAGAAAGGAATGGATATGCTTTCAGATTATAATTTAGCACTTGTATAATCAAATAAGGAAGTGTACAATACAAATCTATATTACACACTATAGGAATAAGGACAGGAAGGGCTTTAAGGAGTTGTTTGTCCTAAGCACTGCTTTGAGGCAGAAGTAGATCTAAACCATCCTTACAAAGTTTGTTCAACCCATGCTTATAAACCTTTAATACCCAGGGAGGCTGTGGAAACTGCTAATGTGCTCCATCACAGCCAGAAAGCTTTCTAACTGGAATCCTCCTCTTGCAAATTAAAGCCATCCCTAATTTCTTGTCCAATTCTTAGTGGACATGAATAATTGATCCTCTTCCTCTTTATAACAACCATTTAAATATTTGAAGTCTGTTATCATGTACCTCCTCAGTCTTCTCTTTTCTAGACTAAACAAACCAAGTTCTTTCAACCTTTCCTCATAGGTCACTTTTTCTAAACCTCTCATCCTTTTGGTTACTGTCCTCTGGACTCTCTCTGATTTGTCTGTGTGTTGAAGTGTGGTGCCTAATGCTGGACTCAAAACTGCAGCCAAACTCTCACCAGAGTGGAAATACATGCCACACTCCCATTTCATCTTGGGATGGAATAGCCTCATACTGTTGACTTATGTTCAGTCTGTGGTCCAGCTCTAACCCCTCACTTCTCTTCTGCAGAACACCAGTAGTAGCTTCTATTTTTCCCCCTTTTTATTGTAGTACTTTTAAGTTGTCTTTTTTGAATTGCAGGTCACTTCTCCTCTTTAATAGAATCATTTTGAATTCTAATCCTGTTCCAAAAGTGCTCACACCCTGGCAGCTCAGTGCCATCTACAAGCTTGATAAGGGCATGCTCTATTGCACAGTCCTAGAGGTTAGGGAATATTGAACAAGCCAGGCTTAGGATAAACCCTTGTAAGATCCTTACTGACATGACCACCTAGTTTGATAGCAAAGAACGGGCATGTACTCTGAGTCAGGTTTTCCAGCTAAAAAATGGTTATGCTTTTCAGCAATTAGAGCTGGGGAGGGGACAAAATATTCAGAAACAGCAAAGAGTAAAAGAAAAGAATTTGGAGCAAGGGTGCTATAAGATCTTAAAAATAGTAAATTATCTTGCATCTAAATGACTGTAATATGTCTTTCTTATTGTGTCTACTGCTGCGCAAGCAAAGCTTAATGTGATGTTTAGATTACTTTAATAGCTTTTGTTAATAAGGCAGTTTTCCCTGCATTTTGGAAAGCAGTCCAACCAGTGCAAAGGGGATAAAATCATCTCATAGTTGTACTTCTTATGTCTTTTATATAACTTAGATGTCTTTCCACTAGTAAGTTGTGGAATACTTTTGCATGGAGCTTTAGATGGAACCTTAGAGAATGAAGTGCTTTGGCCTGACCTGGGTTAAAGGTAGATACTTCCCAAAATGCAGGCTCCAGTTTAGCCTGGACTGAAGAGCCCACTGCAGGAAGAGCTTATTCTAGCCAGTGTTTTACAGCTTCTTGTCTCATTTTATGGGGTTTTGCTGTATTTTTAACGTTCCAGGCACTAGTTACTTTAGCTGGCAAAAGAAACAGTCTGTAGCTGCTGATTTGGATGTCAAGATTGAAACCTGTATGAAATGAGAGGATGAACATCGCTTAAAGATGCTTACAGGCTTTCAGTTGTATGCAAGAAAGGGTATCTTTTCCTTCTTGAATATTCTATTGACTTAGCCCTTTTCTTCTTGTCAGTGGTGTACTTAAGAGAAGAGCTGATTTTCTACCCTGACCACAGGTCTAAGAAGTCAATTTGTTTCAGTTAGCTTTGATTACTTCCAGCAACCTACCTCATAGAAATTCACGGCATCCAACGAATTTCAGTAAAACACATCTTGAACTACATTTATAGCATGCAATGATTTGACTGTAGCATTAAAGCACCAGAGACCATCTAAGAAGCATTTGCAGACAAACAAAAACATACACTTCAAATGACAGCAAGCATAACCTGACTGAGATAGGCATCTAGTAAATGTAACATCTACTGGTGTTCTGCTAACATAAGGACTCTTCAGACGCCTTAGGAGACGGAAGTTCACGTTTCTATGTCTAGTCTGTAAGTCAATGAAAGTCCCTCTGCTAAAGCTCCCAGCAGGAGGCATGTTTCCCTGGCTTTCCAGTTAACTTCTTTCCCCTGGTTCCCCTACCTGCAAAGGGAGCCTGAAGGTGCTCACCCATTTGTGCAGCATGCTTTTGTGTCCAAGGGTGAAAACCAGGAAGTGTTAGATAGGAGACAACACAATAATGGTTTAAATCAGTATAAAATGCAAGCTAGAAAAGCCACCACCGAATCATGGCAAATAAGATGGAGCTTAGCTTTTTTCCATCACACAGTTATACCGGGTCATCTGACCCCACAGGAAAGTAATAGGTAGATGGTCATTCCCAGCCAAAGGTGCATGATTAATAGCTATTTTATATGAAATTAGTTTTAGCTCAGAAAAATTAAGAAACCATATATTCATCTGGAGAAGAAAGGAAAACCAGGGACATTATAAAGATAGCTTGTCATGGTCTTAATGGCACCTTAGGTAAGCAAATGTCTTTTTTCTTTATTTTCTCTGTATTAGAGGAAAAAAAAATAAAAATCAGACTTTCTAAACTACCATGGAGCATACATATGAGGACTAATTGGTTAATATCTTGAAAATGTAAGCAACACTATAATGAGTGATTGTGAGGAGCATGAAACTGTTACCAAACAAACATGGTATATCTGTGAAGAAAAAGTGGCTGAAACAGTGACATTCCAGAGACATTTTCTGGGCTCCTTTTGCTTTGAGTAACATGAACACTATCTTCCTAATCCGCTGCTCCTGCTCTGACATTCCAGCCTCATGCATAGCCATTGGCAAACTTGGAACATGCATCCGGTGCATTTTTTTTTTTTTGTTGAAATGCTACATCTGGCTTAGCTGGCAAGTGTTACTATGCCTCTAGAAAGTAAGCCAAAGTGGAGGAAAAAAAAGGAATCTTAACTACATGCAGGAAAGGATTACTGAAATGTACTGTCCTCTTTGTTTCCTGCAAAACTGAAACTGCGTTTACGGCCTCTGACCTTTGGAAAGATGGGCTCAGAAGAAAACTGGCTACCTAAGAGTTAATGTACGCAATGTACTGTAAGTATTTCATTAATTTGCTTATTAAAAACATGAAAAGCTTTTGCCTCCTTGACACCCAAACAAAAGGCAAGCAATTGGAAGACTTTTGACCCGAGCTTATCAGATGACTGGTGTAATGCTGTCAAACCTTCCCCACTGCATGCAAGTAGGGTCACATTTTCAAGGTGTTTATGACATTCTAAGGTTCATAACACCTATCTTTGTCAACACGAGAATGATGCAGGTCAACTGGACGGGTTAATGAGGCCAAGCACATAAGGAAAAACATACAAAAGAGATGAATATCTAAATTAAAAATCACAATTTAAATAATCTGTAAAAGCAAAGGTGTTCTACCAAAAGATAGGAATATCATAACTTGCTTTCACTTGATCGTAAGTTTTGGTGCCCACTGGCATAATGTGGTCTTGGTATTTGACTGTTTTCAACTGTAAGGCAATATTAGAGTTTTGAAAACCTAAGGACAAATGTGTTGTGAAAAACTTGTTATAGTTCTTGCAATTTCCGTTTACCTTTTTAGAGAGCAGGAATTATATTGTCTTCTTAAGTATCACCATAAAGAACAACTTCCATGAAGCTGAAAAACATAATTCATGAATTGCCCAACAGCTTTACAGTGCACTATGATCTTTTTGGGGAAAAAAAGCTAAATTGATCCTAAATTTTGCAACAAAACAAAAAAAAATGGGCACAAGCTCAGATCGTTTAAAATTCATTTAAGAATATTTGCACCAGATCCAAGCAACAGAGAAGTGAAAAACAACTAACACAACACAGACAACATTTGTAAAGTCTGGAATACTTTCAAGATGTCATAGGCTACATCTACTTTCTCAAGGCAGCTGCGGCCACAGGAGCAGATCAATAGGTTGGAACAGTTGGTGCTAAGGTTTCTTTATCTGCAGTACAGGGGAGGTAGGGAAACAGGGTTGTTTTAAACTTGTTTTAGCCTGAATCCCTGAACTGAAATATCTCAGAATGTGATTCCAAGCTTTCTGGAGGTCTAGTCATCGGTTTGGCCTCTTATTCCTGTAATAGGAGTTGGAGAACATTTGGCATATGCCTGGATCAAAGCTTCCAGTTTAGTTTTCTCCAAACGGCTTATGTACTGCAAAACCACTCTGCAAACTGAACCACTGCACAGTAAGTGGGACAGTCTGGGGGATTTGCTTCAAAGCTGCATCGCTGCTCTGAATCACAGCACTGATGTGGATGCAGTCATAAAAGCCTCCCAAAAGGCAATTTAAAAACAAGCATCCCAGAGGAGACATTACTGGCACTTCCTGATTCAGTGATAAGCCTGTTTTTTCAGGATGAAGAATTTTTCTCTAATAGCTTGATCTTCTGAATGCATATATTCTAAAACAACAGACAATGTGTCATTAGGATCCAAGTTAAGTAAAGGGTCTACACTCATTTGACTTTTCATTCCGAATTTCAGTCCACTAAGGTTTTTTCTTCCTGATAAGCATCAGATAAAATGCACAGGGAATAACAATATTCTTTGTGCAAACATATATTAAACACACGTGTATGTACTACATATGCAGACCATACTGGATGGCTAGGAAGTATACAGCAGTGTGACATGCCAACATTTTCTCTGCCAGGAAAATATAATAGACTAGGTGTATGCAGGGAGTTTTCCCACTCTACTATATTAATGCTTCTAAATACTCATGAAAGGACCCCTGAATCTGAACTATTAAACACAGCAATATTTTGTTCAATCCAAGTGTGTAAAGCACTCTGCTTGAGGAGTGAGACTTTTCGGGGAGCCTGACTGAAGTGTCTAGGACAGAAAGAAGGTAATGTAAAAAACAAGATGTCATGATAAAACCAAGACATATATTTTGTTATCTTTTTTCTCCCTCGGGAAAAAAAAAAAAAAAAAAAAAAAAGTAGTTCTTTATGACAAATAAAAATTCAGGGAGATTGTTTTAGTCCCAGGTTCAGTGGTGGTTGCTTGGCTGATGATTTTTCTTTTTCCTTTTTTCCCCCAAGATAAAGACATTATTATGATGGTATTATTACAATGATTGTCTTAAAAGCTTTCTTATTCCCACCTAGCATTTCTACAAATTCCTTCCCTCTCTCTCTCCACTCACCCTGTCGTGTGTCCCCCATTCCCCCTCCCAGCATTAGGGCTTCTTGGAATTTTTAGTATTATTTTAATTATTTGTAAGAAAAACACGATGTCCTTCCATTCAAGTTTTCCCTGATAGAAGTTGCAGAGATTTAGGGCTACAATCAGTGCTTAGGTGAACAGATGCAAAAAATAAAGATTCTATCCTAATAAATAATAATAACAACTTCTAGCTAGCCTGAACTATTTTTCAGCATCTCTTTGATGTTAAAGGTGTCTGTGTGGTATCTTCTGACATGACAACAGAGCCACAGCAAGGGAAATTAGTTTAGCTTTGAGTTTAGGATAACCACACACTGCTCTACCTAAACTTAGACAGACACCCACAGAAGAGTGAAAAAAGGCCCCCAAAAATGAGGAAGACTCCCCCCCCCTTCATCCTCTCCAACAGGTCCCAAAAGCCAACTGAGGACATAAAAGATGGAAGCCGGTTTTAGAAGAGCTAAAACTGAGATTTAATTTTGTCACCCTTTACCTCCTTGGCTGTACTGTCTCCTGCCTTAATACTCATTACAAGCATCTCTACACGTGCATTTTATTAGCAATTACCAGCACCCCAGTGACATCTTTGGGATCACAACTAATGAATAAGATGGATGGGCATACCTTCACATGCCAAACAAACTGGTACCAATATTCTACACTGTATTTCAAAGACATGAAAATTTTTGCCATTCAAGAAATAGGGTCAAGCAGGTATCTATATTGATAAACCTAAGTATTCATACCTATATTTCTTGATATCTGTCTGATATGTTTCTATTTTACCTGTCTTTTTTTAAGTTTCTCTTTTGCAAAAAGGAAGCTCAAAGAGGTGATTTTTAGTTACTTGCATCCATTGATTTTGCATATGCATATCGGACATTTTCAGAGCAAAGTCTGAACGATATCAAACAAAGCTGACCCTCACAAAGTGAGATTAATACGGACCAGTGGAAAGGTATGGAAATTCACTGAGCTAATGGTGAAAGAGACCATATGTCCACTGACACCTTGACTTGATGGAATGCCTCTCCATAAATGCTTCCTTAATGCATCCCGTTGTGCATAGGTGTGGGATGACGTATGGTCTGCCTCCATCCTTTCATGAGCTTTCATCCCTTTCATTTACAAGCCGTGTGTTCCTATAATGAAGATTTTTCTGTTCACCAGAATATTAAAAGAGGGCAATTAGGGGTAATTGTTCAAAAACCTTTGTTAGATGCACATGCACGTCTATGGGTAATATTTGGAATTTGGCAACTATGGGAACGGTTTTGCCAAGACTCTCTATAAATCAAAATATAACTCTTCTTTCTTCCCTTTTAACACTAAGGTTCAAAGCATTTGCAAAGATGATTATGACTCTACAATCTCTTTTAAGCACCCTACTCTATGATATGTTCTGATAACAGCAGTTGCACATTTCTTTATCAGGACAAAAGAATTTCTGACAGTATTATTTTTATTATTACAATAACCCCCAGTCAGTTCCACATCCATAACAGTAGGGCCCAAATATACGAGCAGAATACAGGAAGACATGGTCCCTGCCTCAAAATGTTTATTATCTAATTTGAGACAAGACACAACAAGTGAGTATAACAAATGTTCAACACAGATTCGAAATGTAAACATACGGTAGATAGGAAAATGGCCATAAATTCCTGTATCAAAGATAACACCTCTCAAAGTCTCTCACACGGCCACTGTAACATGAAACATGTCAAGCGAAACACAAATAGGGAGGGGAATGTACATGTTGGCGTTGCTGCTGAAAATTCAAGTGAAAACTAATACAAACTAAGAACTTTTTCTGTGTGATTTAGGAAATACATTTAGGCCTAAGAAAACAAAATATACAAATGACCATTCATGATTCAGAGTTGTGATTTTTCTAGTGTGGACTCTCACGTACAAACATTTTGTAGCTGATACTAAATAGGAAAATCTGTATGTTTGTGGCTGTTCTTTAGTTTTGTGTTATCTGACATAGGAAAGACATCTGGATTGCTGGTTTTATTGTTCGTTTATTGCTTTATTGTTTTGTTTAAAAAGGTAATATTGCCTCCTTTGGATCTGGCAGTGACTGTAAGCATACCAAACTGTGATCCTGTGATTAGAGCAGTGGAGCTGGATATATGTGGCATCTAGGGAGGGATGCTCCTGAACTTGCCCATACTCAGAGTAGTTTCAGGGCCATGCTCCAAGTCAGATCCATGGGCGATGCCAAAAGCAAGCACCTAAGCTCTCTCTAGCCACCCTCATGCCTAGATTTAGCACCCAGATATGTTCAGATGGTCAGTCTACCACCAAGTCCATGTTCCACCCAGAACCTCTGAAAGTGAGCATGACGCACCTTATACATGTTTCTAGCTATGCTGTAAGTCATTTGCTGCAATGAAACTCAAAGGTCATATCCTAAATTGGCCTCAGTAACCAAGTTCAGGGGACGTCACTGTAGGAACAGTACTTTGCGCTGGCAGAGTATTTGGGCCATATGCTTCTGTGTGAGTCACCTCTGAAGGTCTTGGAATAGCTGCTTGTTCTGTGGTTACCCTTCCCTCTCTCCCTTCCCCTTGTCTGGCGAACAATCATAAGCCTCAAAATCAATAATTACAGAGACAGCTTTACCAACAGGTAATATTCAGGCACACAGGTTCAAAATGTAAACATAATACAGGAAGCAAAGCAGCTGTAAATTTATCTCCTGAAGATAACGCCTTTCAAAGTCCCTTCTGCAGACTTAATAAAATAAAAAGCACTGAACACCGAAGGGATTGCATAGCAGCCTAAACAGTGTGTTGGAAACATCCAGGCTGCCTAGGCTTAGCTCTGATGACCAGCAGGCATTCCTTGGACCTTCCCACTTCCAAATTATCTACAGTGAGCCCCACACTGCTTCCAGTGAGAGCTCACTTAGCTGAGCCCTGAGATTCATGGTCTTTGTTGGGCTGGATATTGAGATTACAGATTCTGCAGCGGTTTTACTGCAGGGATTATTTCTGCTCTTAGGTTGGACTAAATTTCCCCTCTGCTGTTACCAGGCGCTCTGCTGTGAGGCAATTCTTTGCTCAGCTTCCCTCACCTGCCTGCTAGCAGCCTTCACCACATAGTGTTTCATATATAAATAGAAAACCCCACTGTGCAAAATACTCTATTCATCCAGGCGCTTGCATGCTATTTGTTATTGATAAATATCAATATTATCATCATTAACAGAGCAGAAAAATTACCATTATTATCTATTTAACTGGCTGCTTGTACAAAAGGGGTCGGTTTGTTGGTTTGGGGTAGGAGCTTTTTTTCTTGTTTTGAGCTCTATTATGAAAAAACTGAAGGAAATAAAGAAAAGGATCACTACACCGTATGAAAAACTACATTCAGTTCTACAAACAAATTAAAATCAGATATGGAAAGAAGTAGCTTCCACAAGAGAGGATTAATGAGCATACACACTGGCCCAAGTTCTGCCCTTAGGTGAAGTCAATGAAAAAAAACACAAGTGCATATTTTTGGCCCATTATGTCTTTTCTTACAATGTTTTCTTAATATAAACCCAAATCCAGGGACCAGAACAACTCCAAAATCTTTTAAGTTTTCTCTTGAGCAATATGAAATCTTATGGAAAATGATTTCTAATATCACAGAAAACAGAACACGTTCAGTACCACTGGGAGCACACTTATTTCACACAAATGAAAGAAATAATCCCACTCATTCTAATTGGAGAATATTTTTCTGGGGCAGTGATTTTGTCAGCTGTAAAAATGATTAATGTCGTAATTCAGCAGGATACTTAAGCACATGTTCAGTCAATTCTTATTCAGTAAAGCATTTAAGTACTTAACTTTACGCACATGCTCAGGAATTTCAGCATGTGCTTATAGGCCAGCTATGGAAGCGTATTGCATCAAATGACAATGACACAGAGCACTACCAAGCAGGTTTCCAGCCATTGCCCAGCAGTCGTGGCTGTGATACACTGACTGCAGCCGCATTTTGGCATCTCCCTTCATCTTGCCATGGGATGCTCTACATGCCCTATTAAATAAGGTTTGACTATGAAATGGAGCCTAAGGCAATATTTTTTTTTACAGACATAATGTAGTGTTTCAACACCAGTGACCACAAGGAGCCCAGTCCCTTTGCTAAGGGGGTATTTTCACCAAAACCTTCTTAAAAGCAGGTCCTTTTAAACATTGATGCTTAGAAGCAGCATCAATGTGGAGACAAAGACAAGTTTGCCACCCTGCACCTCTCAGTCTCCTTCCTCTTAAGCACACCCAGCATCTCACCTCTTGTTTGCATGATTCCATTTCCTTTACACACCAATTGCTGAGCCGGAGGCAGCTTTGATTTGAGTCTTGCAGCAGGCACAGCCCCAGCAGGCAGGATGCATGTGGTTGGGAGAGGCTGGGGGAGGAGAGCGGATTGCACATGCTGCAAGCACAGGCACGAGGAAACACATTTCTCTCCCTTGCTAGGGGACATGTGCAGACACATGCCTGTGGCTGCAATGACAATATGATGTAAAACAACAGGATTTGTGCATCCCCTATCGAGAGGTACTATTTGAGGAGAGCATGGCAAGCAGTGAGAGCAGTGGAAGGGTTGCTGTCATTGGGGAGGAAAATCCCCACCAGTGGTGATGAAGAGTAGGGACAGAAAGACATTGCTGGAGGAGGAGTAAGCATATAATCAGGCAAACAAAAAACTCTGGACCATTCAGAAAGAGCCAGAGCACAGGCAAATCTACCATTTGCCAAACTGATTGATAGCAGTTACCATTTTGATGTCCAGATGACTATAACATTCCCACATCTAACCAGATGGACCCAAATGTTTCACTGTATTTTTTTTCCCATGGGGTTGAAAACACAAGTGTCCTCAGTGCAAAACCAGTAACTATCTTCAACCAGAAAGTCAGGCAATACAGAGAGGGTAGCAGCAAAATGTGTAAAGCAAAGAGATGTCTTTTTAAGAAGATAAATTAAAGACTTAAAAAGAAGTCTTTTGAGAAGATAAGTTTTTACAAAAGCGTGAGAGAAGAATACGTACATGTTACCACTGACCACTGTAAAAACTTTAGCATGGGAAGTCTGGAAGCAGACTGATGTTTTGTTACAGGGTGGGGGTTTTTTTCCCCCTGTTGTTCAGACATCTGTTGAAACCAGAGCTGGATAAATACTTTCGATTAAAGTTATACAGCCTAAGCATTTCACCATATCTTTATGAACTTTTGAGGAGCAATAATTCCAGACAATAAGTTTCCTCTTAATCTGTGCTTATCCACATGTGTATGATTGGAAGCTGTTTAATTTCTTTGAACATGTATGGAAACAGGTCACCGATCGTGTCTCTAAGCCTTACTGCGAAACGTGTAAGCACACAAATATATGTTAGGTTATACATCAGCAATCCACTAGAAGCTCTGCTGGCAAATTTCTTACAATTGAAGCCACAGCCCCTCAGTGAAGACAAAGCTACGCTTCTCTGATGGACTTATCTTAGAGTGGTCAACAGGTCCTGGAGTAAAATTAGGAGTACAAGTCAGCTTTAGCTTTTTAATAATAGCAAGAAAAATAGCACCTGTAAGTAACGCAGAGAAAATGCAGCATGAAATTTAACACAGGAGACTTTTGGCATGAGAAGCTGAGCTACATATTCAGGATGGGTGGCCCAGCTACAGATGCACGCAGAAATATTTGTCTTTGACATGCCTGATGGAACATCAGGAATGAATAATTTCCCAATACCTGAGAGAAAAAAAAAGGATGCAAACTGCCTGGTTTTAAGGGAACAGCTACAGACTAATAGAGATAAGTGTTTTATTGTGATAGAAACTTTGTGAAGTACATGAATTCTATCCTATAGATGGTGTCTAATATAAAACACTGAACAGTTCAGTTTGACTCTTCCTTCCCCAAACGCTGAAAATAAAGATACAATTTCAAAGGGGACAAAATGGACATAGCCATAACTTTAGTAGTTCTGGTCAAACTTTGCAAACAACTTCAGCAAATTTTTTACTTTGATTTTCAAAGAGAACCTTTACTTGGAAACCTTATGTCATCCAGAAATATACCTAAAGCTCTTTCAGGACAACAATCATATAAATCAGAAAACATTTGAAATATATAAAATTAGTCTTCTCTAGGGTAGGTTTTCATCCTTTCACCAAAAAAAAAAAAAAAAAAAAGTAATTTGGCACAAAACCCCATATTATTTATTGAGGTCAATCACTGAACAGGAAAAAATAGTTTTTAGCAGTTTTATTAAACAGAGTAAGAATAAATGAAATGTGAAGAAAAAGCCCAGTCTTAGCTATGGGACAGGATGGTCACTACTGAGGGAAGCAACAAATTGCAAAGATCAAGATTCCAAGAGGAAAAAGCGTGGCAGAGTAGATGAGGAGAGAGATGGGATGAAGGTCTGTGGGACAAGAGTGGAGGAGACAGTCTGATCTCCTAGAGGCAATACGGAATAAGCACAACAGAACTTCTTTGTTTCAATTCTATTTTAAAACCACCATCATGTCTGGGTCACAAGTTAGCACACCCTTACAACTCAAACTGGCTCTACAAGTTTTTCACTGCTTTAGACTGTTACTGTGAATTACTTCAAAACCAGTTTTTCCTGTGGTCAACAAAAAGTCGATGCAAAAGAACAATACAGCTCCAATTGCATTTTTGGTCTGCAGTTGATAACATTGTTTGAATACATTTGCACAAAATCATTTCTTGTATACTTATCTGCTCATATATGTATTCAAGTTAATGATGAAAAACTTCATCATTAGTGGACCTACTAGCAATAGTCTGGTTATGATGATTATTATTATTATTATTTATTATTTTCTTTTATTATTTTCTGTTATTATCTTCTTTTATTATCCTTCCTAATATAAATTTGGAATTAATTTGGTTTCTTTTAGAAATTTTCAGGGCAATTTCAATTATATCCAAAACCTACTTTAAGTGAAGATACCTTACATAGCAAGAGGATTGTTAAAAAGAGATTTTTGCAGAAGGGCAATTCGTGCCAGAGATTCCTAGCACTGAATTCATTTTCATAATGCTGATTGTACTTGCAATTAACTAGTTTCTTAAGAAGTGCAGTAAGTCTTCTTGCCCCCTTCCACCCTGCTAGTTGACCCAGGTGAATCAAGGCAAGGAGTTTGCACAGACTGTTTGCAGAGGTGTTTGTTTAATAGGCTGATTAATATAGACAGGAACTTTCCAGAGCCCACAAAACCACATAAGTCTATAGTAAGTTCCATTAAAACTTAGGAAACTTTCCTTCTCCCCTTATACTGGTTACCCCTATGTATCCATCATTCATTTCTTTCTTGCCCAGTGACAGGAATGCCTTCCACTCCTTCTCTCACCCTGCACTTCGTGACTATATGCCAAAGTTACAAGGCTTCATACAACACTTCTATTTTTAGCACTTAGCTGCTGGTTCTCATCGCATTTTCTGAGCAAGATAACATCTTTTTCTGGAGTTTTGATATGGGTTTGTTATTATTTCCAAACTGATGAACATGGCTAGGATTGGTGGAATCACCTGCAAATAACATGGGCTGTAATTTTTGGCATTTGCTGTAACTGAGCAGTTATTTACTGATATTTTTCCATTATGAGCTCGCTGCGAGTGCACCTGCAACATTAGCAGATATATGGTTTGCTTGCTGTGCCAGTTACAGGAGGTAGCAGTTTAACAGTGAAACACAGCAGGTTTAGCTTGTTTGTACTTATTTCCCCACTTATTTCCCACCAGTCCCAACTGGTTTAGCAGCCCTCTCACATTTAGTATTCCTACAATGAATTCCATTCCAATCAAGTGATCCTTAGAAAGCCACTGTCAAAGATCATTATCTCAGTTCTCCATATTTATATATGGATGAAGAACCAAATAGAAAGCTTAAGTTCTTTGCCTGAAATCCCAGCACAGTTTAAGGCCCCTTTGAACTACTAGGCTTGCAGTAGCAGACTGTACCCTGGCCAAAAGTGGAGTTAAGGACATGAGGAGCCCTCTGTGGGTCCCTCCATCATCAGGTCCTGCACCTTGGTAGTGGGAGCAGAGAAGGGGCTCTTTCTCTCGACATACCTCTTTCATGGAGATGTAGGTCTCTTCACAGCCAGCCCAATGTGAAAACGTGAAACTGATGCAGAAACCCAATCCTGTTCCCTAAGTTAGGAGCAGGACACAGATCCCTGTAGGATTCCTCCTTTTAAGAGAATTGTTTTGCTTAATAACATTTGAATTTCTCCTTTCCCCACTCCAAGGTCTGAAAAGTTCTATTAGCTGCTCTGACAGCTTTTCCTGCTTTCTACACGTTTAAACTCAGGAACCCCCTCACCTCCCTGTCCTCTCAGCTGCCACTGTCCAAAACAAACCCCTGAAGGATAAATTCTTCAAGAATAATAGACTTTAAAAAGGCCATGAAGATAAAACTTTGTAAAGAAGGAAGAAAAACCAACAATGGAAAACTGCCCTATCTAGGTTAAATACATATTTTGGTATACATACTATTTACGCAATAGAGCCTAATGGCTTCTTCAAAAGCCATTAAGGTGTATTAAGTAAATACATAATTTGGTACGTGAGCCAATTTTGAAAGCACATTATTCTGTTTACAATACATTCTTTCAGGTCTGAAATCTACTCTTCTGAAGTGCCTGAAGAGTGACTCACAAATGGATCCTTAATCCACAGCAAGGAAATCACCTCCTAAAACCAGACCGGCTGTCTTAAAGTTTACATAGATGGTTGGAAAGAAAAAAGAATCCATACGAAATATTAACCAGCTGAGTGCTCTCCAGTGTACTGAGTCTATGGGATTAAACATACCACCAGCGATATTCTATCCACCTAACACAGAACATGCCATCTGAAATACCACTGCATGTGAGATCCACATGTGAGGGCATGCACTCAAATACAGCAGAAGAAGGGTTAGAGGAATGCTTCCTTTCGCTGTGAAGTAAAATAAATGAAATGAAAAGTAATGTTTCAGGAAAGATCTATTTTGTACTGCATAGTATGTGAATTGATGCAATAAATGACAAAAGTAATTCCTTTTTAGGGATTCATCCCAGCTAAGGCTGCAGATCTAAATAGTCAGACTTTCAAAAGTTTGGATTTAGGTCTGAATTTTTCAGTTTAAGTCAGTGTAAACATGCTACTTGTCTCTTACATAGAAGACTGCTTACTTGTGCTGAGTTCTCCATGAACTTCCCAACCTCCTTTTGATGAGATGAGACACAAATACCCTTTCTTCTCACTGTGTGCATTTTGCAAAAGGAATCCTCATTTCATGACAAGTGCGCACATCACTACATAAGTACAACTTGGCTCAATCCACAGCTGTGCCTAATGATTTAAATATCAAACAAAAATAAGGATAATCCACGTGCATTTCCTGGAAAGGTAATGGACTTCCTTCCACTGATGGCAACACACATGGCAGTAGGTTAAATACTGAAGAATGAGTAGCTAATCAATCTGTATTGTGAGAGAGAGAAGAAATATATGGTTTTGAAAGTCATGACGTGGGCTAAGAGATAACATTTTAACCTTCTGATCTGTCTGAGCACAAGTCTGGGAGCCAGGCAGTGCTGTGCTCCAAATCCAGTTGTCCAGAAATACTGACCTGTCATCTTATACAGATGACTAGCTATTTATCATAAAACTCATCACTGTAATGTCTGATATACAGAAGTACTATTTTGTTCTGTTCTACAGGTGGGAATCTGAAATAGAAAGAGATGAAATAACTTGCATCAAGTCACATAGGAAGTTGTTAGAGGATCTGGGGACCATATTATCTCCATTTTGCCTCAATACTTTAATTACAGGGCATTCTTCAGAAAGGGCACGCTGGTAACAAAACTGTATTAAACCAGATGTGATTAAACTGAACATAAATGATACATACTAATAAAACAGATTTCTTTGTCTGAAAAACAGGAGAAATTTAAGACAAGGAATGGGGTGGGAGGCCTAGATTGAAGGAATAATACTCAATGTTAAGAAAATGAAGTCGTAAAATCTTTGTCAAGCATTGCTCAACTCTTCAAACCATATGGAGCATGACTGCTGGGCTTCATATAATGCCCCAAATGTTTTTCATTTTCTATTCCACCGTTCACAGCAAAGGCACAGCGCTGTAATCCTGTCCTTCCGTTAACTACCAATTGTTTCTTTTGCCAACCTTTTTGCTTTAAAATATCATTGTTTTATGAAGGATAATGTTATATAGTGGAAAACTGTAAAAATTTTATGGATAGCCTTGGTGCTGAGAAAATGCATTCTTTCAACAGTTTTATTATATATATATTTTTTTGTCCATTACACATTTAGAGGGTTTTCTCCGTTGTATATATGTGTGTTTTATAGTTCATTCTAGACAAAAGGCATTATGTTAACAGTCCTATCACTTAGAACTTTAATTCACTATTATGTTTTTACCTTTTTGTGGAAAGAATGGTATTTTTTTTTCCTTCTTGGTAGTGTTTACAGTCATTAATAAGAATAATAGGTGATCCTAAAAAGGGGTAGGTGTGAATAACCACTCAATGGTTCAAATGTGTCTCTGAGCCACAAGAACAAGCTTGGAGATCCAGCTCCTAACACATCAGATAGGATGATTTAACTCCAGTATGAGGCAGGCTTACATGTTATTGCCCTCAGTCAAATGTTAACAGGTCTTCCAGTCTCTGTGTTTCCCCCAAGTCATTTCAAACATCTGTTAACCAACTCTAGTTCTTGTGACATTCATTCACAGGTAAATCAAGAAGAAACCTAACCATATCAGAGGAATGAAATACATTTACTTCAACTTTAAGAGATGCCTATAAACTCTCCTTTGACATTCCTTCCGACAATCCAGCCCAGTTCACTCTTTCAAAGACTGACATTTCTTTACTCTACATCAGGCCTCAAGCCTTTAAATGTCAGTCTGGACTCCAAAGGTCTACTTATAATCTCTGCTGGCTCACAAGCACCCTACCTTTCTTTGAAGCTGAATTCTAAGGCATGGCTGAGCTGCTGGTGCCACTTCTCCTTCCTGCGTGCTCTGTTGAACAGTCCAGTCCAATGCAACATGAGCCCATGGAGGATTTCACAGCAGTAACAGAGCGATCTAGCCCAGAGACAGCTAGGTTACTACAGCTAGAGTGAAGCCAGAAGATGAGAAACTGAGACAACAGAGGGTCAAGAATGCCAGTTGGGGAGTGTGACCTCCTGAAAGCCTCCTGTTAGCCGAGTTCTTCAGCCAAATGGTTTTGAAACCTTTACAGTGATTAATGGGGTCCAATTTGACAAGAAAATTAAGAACAAGTTTCTTTTTATGGTATGGGATTTTGATATGATATGGTCCTTAAGGTTTCAAGCAGCTAAGCACACTCACAAGTAATTAAATACTGCAACTTGTCTTCTTTCTTCTCATCATCAGTTGATATTTGCAGCAACACAGAACAATTGCCACACTTATACGGTTGTGAGTTATTTTTAGCTCCATTGTTCATTGTCTTTTCTACATGCTACTTAATGGGCAGTCCCTCAGCACCTTCCTTCCCTCCCTAGCAGCAAAACAGTCCATGCAAAACAGTCATGGCAGATAAAGCCTTTTTTTTTTCTTGTTTTTTTCATTAACACCTGAGGGAAGCAAAGGACTTTTTGATCATAAAACCCAAAAAACCTTGGAATCAAAATATGTCAGAAGCCAAACAGTATACTAATAAACAGAATACTAATAAACAGAAGCATACGTTGATAATAACTATGATATACTTTGAGACTAGTTAACTTGAATTATTTACACAATGGTCTGAAGAAAAAATTCTTCATCAGCCCAGAATATGAATCTGTGCACATAACCTTAAAAATTACTCACAGAAATTTGCGAAAATCGTTTTTACTCTCTAACAGCTCAAAACATTGCCCTATTTACCACCAGCAACTCTTCTGCTACCAGACATTGAGGCACAGAGAAGAGGCTGGTCCAAACTCATGGGCAATCCTAGCAGCTAGTTGTTATATTTTCCCTACTAGCCAGAATTACCTTTAACCTCTTCAGTTATCTATGTCCTCTAGTAGTTATTCCCGCTAGCTGTCTCTGCAGCTCTATTTTATACATTGAGTAACTCCAGCTTTCTGGAGTGTTTCTGTTATTTCAGAAAGGATGAAGGATGTCCTGAATCCACACAGGGTCTTTATCACTAGGGTATTCTCTTCCATCTTCCTCTTTCACCTTAGTGCTGAAGGCTTTATTAGGATGAGTGCCTCAATAGTAACAGTCTGGGGCTTTTCACAAGACATATGTCTTATATTCCCTGCCTTTGTAACAGAAGTTTGGAACAGAAGCATGCAAAGATATTATGAAATGGATGTAAACCAAACTCAGCATGTTCCTCCCAAACCCTCTGTTTTTTCAACAGTGGTTTTGCACCTGATGATCTTCCACCCATTGCAGGAGGGAATCAGGCCTCTGCTTACCTGAGCACACAATGACACAATGTCAGACTCCACTAGAACAAATACTGGGCCTGGAGAAAGGTAGTGCAGCAGCTCAGATCATTGTGTTGATGTACCTTCTCACTTGAACATGCCCTCAGTGACAACTGTTCTGCTTGCTTTGTGTAGACAGGAGCTGTACCTCGTGATGATACATGGGGACCATACTGTCTGATAACCAATTTCAGGAAGCTTCAACCTCTACATAAACAAGTTGACCACACAAAACTTAAACACAGAGATGGGGGACACCACTGGATTTCCTACCAAGAGGTAGCCAGGTCATCAAGAAAAAATTCACATTATAATTAAAGCAAATGGAGCAGGATATTTGCTGAGGGAAAAACCTAAATTTCTGTTTGCACAAGAAAAGATTTACAGTATTCAAGACAGACTCTAGTTCTGTGTTCACATCACAGAAGTAACAGGAGTTATAAATTGTGAGTACCCAGGCAAACTGTTCTCAAATAACCTACAAGCCAGACCAGAAATTATTTAACTAATAATTTGAAATGACAAAAAAGAAAACCAAAAAAAGAAGAAACCAGCAGAGTATCTGCAGACCATTCATAAACAGGGGAAAGAGATTAAATATCAGATAAATGATTCATTACAGATTATTCATTCAGCCTATATGTGAACATGTGACAGGAGAAAACCAGTTATATCCATTCTCTACATTTTTGCTTTAAGCGAGCATGCTCAGTACAGGCTATTGTTTAGCTGGGTTACAGAAGCACTTCATAAAAAGGGTTTCCCCATTTATCACTCCAAAAAAAATTAGTATTTAAAAAAAAAAGTGAGGACAACGACCCTTCTGGAGTCTGAGTACATATGCTCAAAGTAACTCTGCTGTATAAGCCAACAGAAAATTGGCCCCCAAAATGACTTATAAAGGGATTTTGTAAGACATGAACAGAACAGCATGGGCTCTGGCTAGGCAAAGAATTCAGAGTTGTAATAGAAAACATTTATTTGGCTACAGCTAAACATCCCAACACATGTTAGCATTTGCTGCCAATATGCTTCCTAATTAAGAACAACATAAAATCATAGGAAATCCTGTATCCCTGTCTTCATGCACTTTCCTTGTATCTTCGGTGTCCTGGCTCTGTTTCTCAAGTATAGCCTGCACAAGAGAAAGGTTAATTCAAAAGTAATGTTTTGCCAGCCATTAACCGTGTTGTCATTAACAAGATTAATGTACATTCCACTATGCATCACCAAGTGCATTCCCCCTCCTGCCCCCACCCACCCTTTAAACAACTGCTCCTATTAAAACCTAATGAGCACAGCACAATTTAAAGAATAGCATCATTTTTGCTGGGCAAAGTGTCATCTGTAAACCATATAAAGCTGCAGGATTATTATGGATCTAATTGAAGGGCAGCTGAAAAAAAAATCTGTTCTCTCTTGGCCTACGAAGTCTTGGCCATGTTTATATATCTTATCACAATGAACAGATTTCAAGACAAAGGACAGACTAGTATCTGTTTTTCTTCCTAGCCCTCTCTTTCTTCAATCTCTACTCTTTCTTCATATGAAACCATTCAAAGACTCCTGCTATGCACAGTCCCACACCCAGGTTACCTCCAACTCATCATCCAGTGATTACTGCACAGATAAACAGTTGACTGGATCCTTCCAAACAATCATGAGATACATTTTTTTATAAGCTGCTCTTAATGGACTCTAATTCATCAGCACGGATGGAGCCTGGACTCTCTTGCCCAGCCAAACTCACTCTGGTTTTTCCAGCGGAAGCAGCAAACAAATTGCTGGGCAATTATACACAGTGCTCCTCCTTTGTTTTCCTATTGAAGTGGCCACCAGTTTGGAGATCAAGAGATGAGCTATGAGACGCTTCCAGGTTTTTGTCAGGATCTTGAAAATTTTCAGATTTCTTTCTTTTATTTCCAGAAAATCCATGCTCTCTTCCTTGCTCTTTTCCGGGTTGGTTGCTTTACATTTCTGTTCCCCCCACAATTTCTTCTCTTTTTAAAATCTATTTATTGCCTGTTTTTCTTGGCTCATTCTCACTTTCCATTTTTCATTATTAGTTCTTTATGATCTTCTGTTTCCTTTTTTTTTTTTTTTGTCATGGCTGCTCTCCCAGTTGTTCTCCTCTGGGGCCCTGAGTTTCCCTTAGCTAATGAAACAAGAGCTGCCTACCTCCCTTGCTTTTGCAATCCAGCTGTTTCCTTTTTAAAATATAAACTCATCTTTATTCAGTGAAGTTCCTGTGCAGGGTTTGATCCTTTAAGAAGAGATTGCATTTTGTGACAGCGAGAGGGAGGGCAAAAAATAAACTTTGCTAGAGGAAGAGCCCTTTGGTAGAAATCCAACCAGCTTGCTCTTGAGAGTCAGAGCCTTCTCCAGTAAAACTGGGTCGTTATTTTACTTAGCACCTTTTGGTACCTTGACATTGCAAAAGTCTCCTTGACAGTCTCCCCTCCCTTTTCCTCCTTCAGCTCCTAAAACCTCCCACCTTGAAAGCTTAACGTTTCCTGGCCTCTGTGAAAGTGTAGTCTAACTAACACCGCAAACCTGGATTTTATATGATTAGTTAGTGAAAACTTGCCAACTTTAGGTGCAGCCTGCCAAGTCAAGTCAATTTACTGTGATGCTTTGACTCTGCAAGTAGGCCTTAATCCTCCTTTAATCTCCAGTGTACCCTTGACATCATGGAAATTACTTACAAAGCTAATGTCAGCAGATGATCCATGTTAGCTATTTCAGTGAATGTTCTTCTGCACAATAGAGCAAGTTTACCTTGTAAGACACAGGCCCCAAAATATTTTCACTTAATGAGCCCAGCAGATATCATCTTACAAATGGGGAACGAAAACTCCTTCTTCTGCACTATAACTCCCCAGACCTCATGTGACTTGGAATTTACATGCTAGCAGAGCATCAGGTCAGTGTATTTTATTTCATGTCTGATTGATTGGATAAAGAGATTTACATAGTAGCCACAACAGCTATGAGTTATTGGGAAGGCAAGTTTCCCTTTTCAACTCTGCAAGGCCCCTCCTGTGCTGAAAACGTTTGGTCAACAGAAAAAATTTCTATGAGAATCATTTTTGATAGCATGTTCAGCCATCAAGAGCATAAAGGAAATAGAAAAATAATGCCATGCTGTGCGCGTGGCAACCAAGGTGAAAATCAGCATGTCTAACAGCAAGGAGCTAACTCTGTTATTATTTATTGATTTAATAATAAGGGCTTCCATTTATATAGTACCCTTTATCTCAAAATGACCCAAAGTGCTTCCTACAGCCCCCAAAAAATGATGTGCAACCTACGTAAAAGGATCGTTTCACCCATTACAGGACTGTTACCAGTGCTGGAAAATGGACAGGACATACAGCAATCTTCTGGGCAGCCTGTGCTAAGGCTAAGACCAGGGTTTAAGACAGGAAGTAAAAGGAATACTACATCCCCTCACATCTATAGGATGAGCTCATGATTTGGAGAGGAGCAGGGTCACTGAAGTCAACTATCTCCTGTAAAAGAAAGCCTAGAGGACTTGTTTTAAAGGGCTGCAGAGGTGAAGCTTGCTTTTGTGTCAGGAGGGTAGTGCTCTGCATAGGCAGTTTGTGATTAAGGAGTGACTCATTAGTGTCTTAGAGGGAAGAGGAACACTTATGGATGTTCCTTCCTGGATTACTTAAAAGGCTTTTAGGTGTCTCTCAACCCAGCACCATTCTACCTCTTCCTCGTTTAGGTTTGACATTGTCCTTTGGAAGGAGATGTCTAACATTCATTTGTGCGAGAACAGGACCAGATACTTCACTTATGATACAAGATGAGAAAATAACGCACAGAACAACACATATGAGCAGCCAAACCCTGAGAAAAAATATGTACATCTATCAAAATGTAGGTGTAAAACGTTTTACGTGCTCTGCATCCATCTACAGTGCTGCTTCTTCACTTGTAAAGTGCAAAATTGGACATGCAGTACCAGTATTTACATTATTATTACTATTTTATGCTTATATGCTCATTTTACAGTGTATATTATTTTATGTTCTTGGCCCCTTTGCCAACGTTTCTTCAACACATGTCTCCAGTCAACTAAAACTTGGCCCACTGTGAGAGTAAACCTCTCTTCTTCCCAGGCAAGTGGCCCCTGGGGCAGAAAGTGGATGCTCCATGTCAAAGGACCTTACAACATTTGAGGAAAAGAGCAAGATACAAATCCAGACTCAAAGTTTACACTGTGAATAGGTGCCTCCATCAACAATACTAATCCACATCATCTTGTGAGAGAAAAGGGAAGTCAAAATTAACCCGAGCAACAAAAAACTAAGAGGGGGTTTAAAGAGGAAGGTAAAGTTCAGCCACCCTATTTGAGACTTAGCTAACACACTGAGCTAGCAGCCTCCCAGGCTCTCACAGCAATTTTTAACCAACAGATGCAGCCAAGCTTTCAGTTTTATATTGCCGTCATAACTCATGATACACAATCTTGGGCTGTTTTCAGAAGGTCCATAGAATGAGGCCAGCTTGTGATTTCATACCGGGGGCTGTAGCACTGCTCTGCTGCCAGCACCTGTGCCCGACATCTGATCTTAGGGCTGGAGTACATCCTCTCCCCCCTCTTCCCTCTGCAGGACCGGCTATGCCAAGCCAGCGAAGAAGCATTCCAGCAGATTATGAAGTACAACTATCTTGGCCCTCGCAGCTCAGAAGAAACTGGACCTTATAGGAATTTCACACGCCATTCTCATGGATCTAAAGCGAGCTATATGGGTAGGTCTGCAAGGCAGTTTCTGTCCATGTGCTCATCTGTGACCATGAGACATGCAGATCCCTAAATGCTATGATTAGGTCAAGGATAATGGCAGGGACAACTGCTGCGTTGAAACATGGGATCAATGAAATGAACACATTCTTAGAAAAGGTGGCAAAGACGTAAATGGGAGTCACTGATGGCTTGGATTACTGAATTCATACAAGAAAGAGTGCACCAAATATAAGGGAGAGAGGCAGTGTGAAAACACATCATCTCAAGTACTGCATTAGGAATATTAAGGCCTCCTAAACAAAAGCCTTTTTCTCTGAGTCAGGCATTTGGATAGAAGGAAGTATGAGCCTAACTCTTAGCTTCCACAACTCTAATCCTCCTGGGGCAGTGACAAGAACGAAACAGTCTGTTCAGAAATCCCTCAGCACTGTCATTCTTTTTATAGATCCCAAAGCGATGGAATGAAGAATGGAAAAGAACTCTGGTGTCACAAAGTGCACAGGAGGGGTCACAGCAGACCAGACGATTGAAAAGAAAAATATAAATTCATCTTCTCCTGAACTGTAAAAAAAGAGTGAATAAAGAGAAATTCACCATCCTCTCCCAAAGGGAGAGTGTGTAAACCCAAAAACATTTCCCTTTATTTAGGGCTTCTTCCTAAAAAACTTAAATACTAATTCCCCACAAAAAAAAAAAAAAAGAAAACAGCAGCTCTTTTAAAGGGAATCCATGGGCATTTCCCACCAGTTTTGGAGGTCAGTGCTTTGACTCCTGGTTGTCAGGCAGGTGTGCTGTATGCAGTTAGGGCCAGTCCCATGAAAGGTACACGGACACCTCACTTCCTTTGAAACACCTAAATATCTTTGTGGATATGGCCTTTAATCTCTGCATGACCTTCAATCTCAGCAGAGAAATAACAGTCCCTAGACAAGCAAGACTTGTCTGAGTCAGGGCAATTCCAAGGATCACCACTGAGAATACTGGGAGAGTGGCCTGTTGTGCTGTTTCCAGCCACTTTTAAATACCCGGCTAACATCAGATGCACACCGGCCTGCAGTGCCAAGCTAAAAGATAGGAAATGCAGTGAAATCCTATTAACCAAGGGCATTACAGTCATTAAATGAACCACCGAATGCCATTTCGTGTTGAGGAGCAGGGCGAAGGAGATAAAAAAGGAAACTATATCTCATGAGGGAAGGGAATTCCCTGTTCTCTCAGAGCTAAACTGGGCTTCAGTGACGTCTAGCAGAAGTTTCAGAAGCTGGAACTACAAGAAATGACACGTGGGGATTTTTAATCTCTTTTTTTTTTAGCGCAAGACTTCATGCTTGGTCTTGTTTGCAACCCTGATACTTTATGTTCCCTTGTGCCCTTTAATGCTAAGGGTACTGATAGGCTGTATTGTAATGCAAACAGAAAGCATTACACCTGCATCTGTCAAAGCATTTCAAGATTCTATTAGTCTGATGTTTTAATTGTTTTTGAGATTAGGAAACAGCAGAGCCTTTGTTCCCAGGGCTTGGGTGCTCCCCTGGAGAAGTGGCGGAGATTGTTTGGGTTTTGTATATTGAGGGTGTTGATATGACAGGGAAAGGAGCATGACTCAGTACAGGTGATTCACAAGGGTCACTGACTAAAAGCCAATTTCCTTGAAAGCTCATGGTATTTTACAGATCAGGAATAAAAATGCTCTGCTGGGTTGTCCCTGCACAGTAGCTCTGTGGCCACAGTGCTCCTGTTCCACCCGTCTATCTGCTGTTGTCAGCCAAAAGTAGAAATTATGTTTGCTCACAGTTCAGGGCTGTTAAATTAGGAGCAAAGGACTTTCCCTCTTGGATTTTATGCCAAGTGAAGTAGGACATTCAAATCGATTATGGCACTTTCCAAATGTCAAAACAGGGTTGGAGTGGGATGAAAATGAGTTTACCAGAGAGAACAAGAACATAGAGGAATCAAAAAGACAGAAAGAACTAATGCTAGGAGGAAAGTGAAAACCCAGGTGGGAAGAGGTAGGGTACCAAATGGTCTCCACTGGGCTGTTAAGGCAAGAAAGCTAGAAATTAGTGAACAAGACAGTCTAAGTGTCTCTAAAATATTTCGTGAGGAGGCACCTAACAGCAAAGCTTGGATGAATCAGCAATTGTTTGGCTTGATGTGACAGAGGTGGGTCCTGGGTCAGACTTCCCAAATACCACCTAGAAAGATCAAATAATACAAGTAAGACCCGATCTAGCTGCTGTATGACACCTCCTGATTTGCAAATGTATCTCTGAGTTCCAGGATGGTCCCTCCTTTTTCCATGCTTGTCTTTTTCTATGAAATCCAAGGTGCATTATTTCACATACAGGATAGTCCAAACTAAAACCATTTTGAGTGTCACTTACCATGTATGCATGAGCACCCGCTGGGATTTGTTGCTAGAAATGTCTCTCAGCCACTATCCAGCCACAAGGAGTTTTGCAGCAGAGCAGACACTTTATGGAGTGGCATGGCTAACTCACCCTTACTAGTAGCAATAGATTTTTTTCCCTTCACTTGAGACATCTATGAGCTTATTTACAGAGTCAGTTAACAAAAGATAACCTCCCATTGTGCAATCATCGATAAATCAATTGTGTTAATACTATCTTGGAATGTCCTCCACTACTTACTTTAATATTGTTGACTCTCAGCACTTAAGAAAGGCAGCACCTTCAAGTTTCGCTTGATTATGGGTAAATGGATTTTGTAGTAGCCATTAATAAATATAAATTGTTTTGGAAAATATTTAAGTTTGTCAAATTTAACCACTTGCTGAGCATTAAAAACTACCCCTTATTGACCACGTTTGACAGCTACTTCAGGAGAGACTGTCCCTTGTAAGATTATACTACTGCACCTATGTACTTTGTCGGCTTACTATCCTGATAGCTCCTTCCAGCTGTGAAGTGTGATTATTGACATAAACATATAAGTTAAGACTTAATTAAGCCATCTAACTCAGTAAAGTGTTCTTCTGTTATTTGACAGAAACTTATCCCAAATAGTTCACTTATCCATAGGTGATGTGTTGCTGCACTGACACACAGTGAGCAGCACTTTATTCCAAGAGCAGTCCCACTGATTTCAGCTCTATGAGAATGTATGGTGCCACATCCATTAATGTTCATCAGCACAGAAGGGTCCGTTAGTCATGCTGAATTGTGCCTGCTTCCATAGCAGAATGATTTATATCTACGGGACTGCTCAGCATGAGCAAGGACAGCAGAATGTTTCCCTAAATAGACAATATATAGGCATAGGAATGGGGCAGGGTCATGTTAAAGAAATCTGATGCCCTCAGTTTGTTCTGCAAGGACCTGCACCCAAAACTTTAGCAAGAACCTGCTTCTTTTGGGACAGAATATAATTAATGCCAAAGGGCAATTTAGATTTTGTTGCAGGCTGTTTGCAGCCTCAGGTAGACGACATAACCTGGCTTTTGGTAGGTGTGTATTTTAGGTTTTATTTACACCCTTGATACAGTAAGAAATGTATTACTTTCTTCATGGTATGGCTCCAAGACAGACTTAAGAACTACTTTTTCAAGGACTAAAACAGAATCAGGAAAGTTGTTTAAAAGAAAGACAACTGAACATAGATAGTGTAATTCTGATGCCACATTACCTCTGAGGTAAGAAATCAATTATTTCACTTATTCTCCTATTACTTCAGAAGTCAGTAGCCTTGGCAATAAATTGAATATTATGCTGCCACAGACAGCATCTTCCTTGTCAAGCATCTAGCTCCATTCTTCTCTTGATGATGATTGGTGACTTTAAAACTCACATGACTTCCAGATAATAAATGAAAACTGTCATTGTTCTGGGGCTGCTGGGATTCATTTTTTTCCCCTTTCCTCTGCTTTGACCTCATTGTGATGCATTGTCTACTTCAGGGTGTTTGGAAAAGTAAGGGAAATAGCAGGCAAGGACTTTTAAAGAAAAAACAGACCTCTAATTAGATCCCTCCAACAGACCCTGCAGTGACCCTGTTTAGACAGACATTAATGGATGGGACTATCTCCCATGGCTGTAGTGCTGTCCTAGCCAAAACTGAGCCCACATAAATGCTTTTGCTGGTGCCCAGGCTGCTACCAATAATGTCTTCGTCTTCAGCATGGCCTGCATGTCCCCGAAGTCCCCATTGTATCAGTGCTAGTGGTCATTTGAATGCACACGCAGCAGGTTCAGCTCATTGAACAATCTGAAAACCAACCTTATCAAGGGATAGAAAAGACAGTAGCTCTCAGCCAGGTTAATCTGGCCCAATACCTGGTGTAAATGTGAATTAGATTACAGGAATATTTAACTAAGACCAGTGTTGCCTTTTACAAGCAGCCTGCAGCTAGACTGACCATGCACTGACCATGTAACCACTCCTGTAACTATCTGCACATCTCTGCAACTCATTCATTTGATATTCGCCCATTCCTTGTCCAATCAGGAAATATTTTTGCGTAAGTAGCTTTGTGCAGAGAACACCTTTGGCTCAAACCACACACCAGACAGTCCCTGAGCTTCAGGAGATTTCACTTCTTGTAACTCAGTATAACTTCGAAACCCAAACTATGTTTTCTTTGTTCGTATGCTTTTTGATTTGCTCATCTGGGATATAGATCAGAATGAGCTCTCTGGAAGAAAGAATATATTTTGTGTTTTTGGAGGCCTGTAGTGGAGCTGGAACCGAACCAGCTAAATAAGGAGAGGCATGAGTAGAACATGACAGAAGACTGAGACCTTGCTGACAGGGAGTTTTCTTTGAAGAAAGGGGCTGCGAAAGCAAGGAGTCACACAGCCAGATGAAACCCACAGTGTGAAAAACAAGAAATTCGACAGTTTAGCCATCCTGCAGTTCAGCCATCATCGTGTGTAGAAGAAAAATGTAATCAAACCATGCAACATCTTTGGTTAAACTCTGAAGTGAAGGAAACCATGGACATCAAATACAGTCTTTGCCTCTATGGCTACAATTGACAGTTGTGAGGACATACTGGCCCAGGGAGACAGAAAGTCAAGAAAAATCGGTTAGAGAAGGGAATAAGCTGATGGACCATATCTTTCACCACAAGTTAAAATGGATTGGATATGTATTGCTCTTAATTCCATAACAGATACATTTGACTCTCTGTATTAATTCATTATAAAACAAAAACATTAAAAGAAATTAAGAGTAAGTCCTGTTCAAAAATAAGGGAATATGAAGCAGATAAAATGTTTCTTCCAAATTTGAGAACAGAGATCATGAATTATGTGATATAAAAAGGCATGTAAAATGTATGTAAATGGCCAACGTTTAGCATCAGGGCGCCCCAAAGGCAATGTCCACTGGTGACAATGATAGTTGTTAATTTTCCTCTGTGGGTAAATCAATCCCCAGGTTCTTGACAGTCTAAGGTAGCAATGGCTGCACATGGGAAAACCACTACAGCAGTAACATTTCACCTGCACCACCAGGAAGCACTTCTAGTCAGACCACAAAGAAGCGCTTCTGGACATGTTTCTCCTCTGCCGTGGTCCATATGATATCAAGCACTCTGTTGGCTCTCCGCAAATAAATAACAAGATAGTGCACACAGCATGGATTTATGCTCCTGCCTCCTGAGGTCGTACAAAATAAAGCAGGAAAGTAATAATAATGGAGATTATTCTTGTGCTTTCAAATATATACACACATATATAGGTATATAACAAAATCATGCCCTAACCACTCACCTTGTCAGCATATAAGCATTTAAAATATCTCCCACCTGCAACGCACAGAACACATGGTTGAATAACCCACTCTCCCACTGAAATAGATGGAGAACGGAACAATATATTATAAATAAAAATAGTCATGGAAGCTATCAGTCCTCAATCCCTTCGTATTATCTCTAGATCTTTAAACAGTGTTTCAGAAGATGATGGGATGTATGAGACAGCCCCTGTCCCTTTTACTCACTCACCCAAATGATCCCCATCCACTTAGGTACAAAATAAATAATGAAAGTAGAATCTGTATTTAAATAATTGTGGTATAATAGAGGGAGTAAAGGCTAAGAAGGAACTGTTCTGGTCCATTGAGTAAATATTATGATCTTTATAGTGGAAAATAAATGCCCAGTTATCTATGAAACCAATGGAGCTGTTCCAGTCTATCAAATTATAACTTGTTTTTAAAAAACAATTCTAAATGGAGTTGCTCTATAGAGCACATTATATAGCTTGGAAAGACTCTGAATACATATTTATCCGGAAAACTTAAACAGCTCCCTATAAATAATAAGCATCCTGGATGAGGGGGGTGCAGGGAAGCCCTGATTAAGCATGTCGTTGCTTTGCACATAAAAGCAGATGAACACAAAACACCACTTCCCCTAGGAATGTTACATTTGAAGCTTGTCCCTTGTCTTGCAAGCTAAGATGTGTCAAGCTAGGTCAGTTTTAGATAAGAGACCGCCAAGGAAGACCTAGTTATTGCAAGGGACAGTGCTGGCAATTCTAGTTTATGCACTGCCCTCTGAGTCAGCACTGAATTCATTCTCTAGCTTGGTGCTGAGGTGTGCTGCATTGTTGTCTTTCAATGGTATCTAAAAGAAAGCCTACCCTTTACAACTGCAGCTCATTAAAGTTTCCACGGCATGCTCTGTCAGTCTGGGGTGCCAAGCCAATGGTCTGAAGAAGTTCCAACAGAAATAATTAAATCCTCTCTCAGGTCTCCCTGCAGTTTCAATCGGATGTGGTATGCTGCTTTGGTTTCTACCCTGGTGCGTAGTGTCACTATACACCATTAGACAGCTGTTGTGCTTGAACCTTGGGATAGCTCCATATCAGTGGTGGGTGATGCTAATTCAGTATAACACTTATCCAACTCACAAGGCTTTTGGCGGCTTAATTAAGGTGCTGTTTGAAAGACTCTGGAGAAAGTGTAGCATATTATTAGTTTTCCCCTTTTAGTCACATATTTACATGTTTATCAAATAAACTGTGGGATTAGCTCAATAAAAAGCAGGAAAACAGCATGGATTAGTGGCTGTAGCACCACTTGTCCACATCTTTAGGCTAAGATGGATATGACCAAGTCCTGCCTCTCAGTTTTTCAAGATAATAATGCACGTTTTAAAGGCTATTCTTCTTTGTTTCCACAGTATTATAACTTCAGGTCAAAATGTCAGGAGAGCTTGATATTCTTGCCTTTTCTCAGGTTTTGTCATACCGTTATTTAAACATAGGTTTTTGGATTTAATTTGACAATCTTTATGTAGTTGCTGGCATGGTAATTGAGTCTACTTGTCTTTTTCAGGACACCAGAAGATCTAACTAAGTCAGAATGTCTCAGTTACAGTCCAGATTTCTATTTATTACCTACCTCACCGAGAAAGACAAGGTGAGTTATCATTCAGTACAGAAAACCTGAAAGGCATTTATATGCTTGAAGTACTGTATAACCATACTATACAGAAGCACAGTGCTTAAGTGAATGCGTTACAGCCCAGACAAATCCCTTTGAAGCAATACTATTGAGCCCAAATTGTCTATGCAACTGAGAGGAGAAATCTAGAGAGCTTACCTCCCACCCAGGACTAAAACAAACCCCTTCAGAGATTATTGGTACAATGGCTTATGACAGATTGCTCCTCAGCCTCACAACTTCCATTCTGTATGACAAGTTCAACATGAAGTGACAGTCACAGCAAGTGTTCAAGGCTGTAACTAAAAAGAAAAAATAAACCAACCTAATTTTTACTGAAGTTACAACTCCAATGAATGAGAAAATGTGAACATAAACCTATATATATAGCAAAGCTGCTATCGCTGTAAATGCCATCACCATTACTTATGGCTGGGACGATGCTAATGTTTGAAAATATTTCAATAGGAAGACAATTCCAGACCTGCAAATTGTAATCACAAAGACAATATTTCAAGGCTCTTCTTAGGAAAGGATGTTAGTGGACCAAGGAAAAAGAAACCTACCTGTTCCATTTATATTCATAGCAGACTGGATGAGCCGTTCCTACACGTCAACTTGAGTGGGAAGTGCCCTCAAATTCTTTATCATCCTGGGCTACTGCTTGTCTTTTTAAATTAGGCACATTTAGTGAGCAAAAATATACATAGAGTTTGTAATCATGGGTAAAAATTGGTGTCACTACTTTCAGATTTAATCCAGTTGCGTCCCCAGTGTATTAGTAGAACATATGGAAGAGATACCTTATTTATGCTCAGGTTAATACTGAAAATCTAAAGAAAAAATATATGAAGATTTACCTACAGTAATTCTTTTTGAAAAGCATCTTATTATGCCTGCATGATGGACCTGTATTTTTTTCCTGTTGTAATGTATTTTAAAACAAAACCAGAAGCGAAGACTACCTGCGAATTTACTTCTTTTTTCTTTTATTTTCACTGTGCCATTTGGCTGACACAGCCTGGTACAAATGGCTGTGAATTGTAAGTGGTATTTAATTTTTGTTTTTCATGTCAAAAAAAATTTAGGTAGATAAGCTATGAAGAGTACTTTTAGGTTATTAAAAAATGTTGACATTTACTGGCCAGGAGCCTGGCATGTAGTTGCAAAGGTCATCAATGAGTAAACAGACATTAATGGTTAGCTGGGTAACTGGTACACAAACAGGTCATATTAATAATTAACACAGAGGAAAACTGGCAGTTTACAGCAAGCTTAGGAAAATAGCTAATAGAAATAACTTTGGAAAGGGCAAGGACCAATATTTAAAAAGCATCTACAAATTAGACCTAGAGAAGCCTAATTTTAAGGCATTTATTTCTCCTTCTTGCTTTTTTCTCTCAACTTCTGAACAAAATATTTCTTAATGCATGGAGAGTAAAGTTATTTGAATTGCTGAAAAAAGTATTGCGCAGCTGCTCATTCTGCGATTGATTCTCAGACTGATGCTGTCTTGTTGACAACCCTGTAGAATATAAAATATTTAAAGAACTGATTTCATCCCCAAATATATCTGGTTAACAAAAAAAAAAATAGCTCCTCCCTTTTTTCGTTACAGGAAAGGTATTAAAATGTATGAATATTTGGATTTCACATTCCATCAACGCTCACTAGAGCTGCCTATTGATTCTGAGCAAAATAGACTTTAAATTGCTAACAGCAAAAGTTTCACCAACACCTTTTTTCTGAAATCTAAAGTCTCAGCATTTCTCTCCCACATCCTAAAAAGTGAGATGCTTTTCCTCAATTCCTTTTGGCTTGTGAGCTCAGCAGTAGCTTTCCTGTTCAGCCCAACCTGTTTATTCCAGACCAATACCAAAGCTACCATGAAGCCAGGCCTGGCTCTTAGGTCCACAATTAGTCCTAGTTGACTTGACTGGAAATGGGTCCCTTGTCATGCAGGCAAGGAAGTAAAGGCAACCAGATCTGGGACTAATTGCACCTCCCCTGGCATGTTTTCATAATGCAAACTTCAATGGACACAAATCAGCTGGCTGCCTACATTTAATTATTATTTTAACTAAAAACAGTACAAAGAATATAGAATCGCATATTGGATGAGAGTGATATTTCCAATACTTCGACAATAATTATCAGGGTACTCACACTACAGGAAGGTGTAGAAAATATTTCTATGGATAAATGTTAGACTTTTCTATTGTTTAAAAAAATGCTGCTTTTGAATATTAAGTAAAATAGTGCTATCTGAACATTGAGTAAAATTGTAGAAACATCTAAGATCATTCAGCAGGTCAGAAAGCAGAGGAATATGAGAGAGGACATACTATGGAAGCCAAAGAAAAGTAGACGGAATATTTAATAGCACATCAGAAAGGGTTTTGGAGAGCCAGGAGTCTTCTGTGGACCTGCATATGTAACACAAAATTCACCCTACACTGGCAGGAAAAGAATCTTTCTCCTGACTCTTACCAAAATGTAATTTATTACAGTTTTCTTAATGATATGCAGAAGCCACTATCAATTTGTGCAAGCATATGGATTTTATAAATGCTAAAGTATTTATATGTGCTTATAGTTTATAGGCAGTCTCAGGCTTCCGATGCAACTCAGCCTAATAACTTGACTAAAGAACTGAGAATTAACAATTCCATCACCTCCTGAGCATGTGACCATTTTATTTTGGGGTTTCTGTTCTTTGTTTGTCAAATAAGATCTACTTCATCATACTGAATTCTAGTCAATGAGAGTGAACTATTAATTAATACCTGGTTTATCTACCACTGTAAAAATATCTCTTGTTCCAGTAAAGACGAGACAAGCTGCAGATACATCCTTGTCCTTAATGCTTTTAGATGCAGACAACCATATGCTAAACATGTCTCACCTTTTGGCATCCTGTTTGATATGATCTGAGGCTCAACCCCACCTAAAGACTTCACTCCCTCCCTCCGCTCATCCCATGGATGATAGTTCTGTCTGAAGACCAACGCATGCAAAGCTGGTACTAAAGGCTTCTGTTTGATCTAGATTTGAGAATACATATTCACACAGTAGAAATCTCTGTGAAGGTTGAAGAGCTCTCCATTTGGAGTGTATGTTTGATTTGTTAATTCTTGTTTCTGTGGCTCAGCAGATCCATGATCACAGAAGGTCAATAGTTACCAGTACACACTGCAACAAAAGTCTGCTTAAAGCTTTAGAGAAATAGACAATATTCTACTTGCCCGAATTCCTTATTCAATACAGCTACGGTTTTCAAGGCATTAAATAACTACACTTTAATATGCGACCTGTTCTTGTTCTTGGACAGCTGTATTTCTTCACCCTCTTCTTTCTTAACATGTATTTTTCCTCATAAATTTACCTTTAAAAAAAATCCATCTTTAATTAACTATGTCATTCTTTAATCTTTTTAATGCCTCTAAAATACATACTGAAGAACTTTACAGTCTGAGTCAAAAGGGCATTTTGGCAAAAGAATATTGCAGCTGTGTTGCCTGAAACATTTTAGAAGGTGGTGTCCACAGGGAGCGGGAGAGCTCAGTAAAATACTGACAGATGTAAATAACAGTGTCACATTTTGGGATGAAAACCAGTTCATGGTTGTGCTCATTAGAAGCAATTTCTGTGTCTCTGCAAGGAGACACTGCATGGAAATGGTCTGTACCCCAGGCAGCAGATACTGCAGCAGCAGAGAAAGGAGGCTCGCTTTGCACCGCTAATCCAGTTAATCCCTGTTATTTCAGGGTTCCTTCTGCAGCAGTGCAGAGTGATGTGGCTGAGAGGAAGGGATGAGCCTGAAAGAGATAGTGGGCAAGGGCAGAGAAAACAGGTCCCTCCAGTCCTCCTGGTTTTCCAGGGGAGAAATGCCAAGCCGGGGTGACTCCAGCCATCAGACCAGGGCAGCTAACACAAAGCGACACTTTTGTCCTCTGAAACTTTTACTGCTCAGCAAAAATCATGAAGCTGTGCATGGTGGACATTATTTCACCCTTAGGCCCTCTCTTGCCAATCCTTCCTCTGTTAAACCCACCGAGGAGATCCAAAATAAACACTCTCCAGAGAGTGGGATGTAGGAGCACATGCACGGATTCAGCTCTACCACCCAAGATCTAGCCTGCTGTCCCTGTCAGCAGGAAACTGCAGCATGGACTGGAAACGTCTGGAGAAAAATGTGCATGGAATTTCAAGGAAGAGAAATGAAAAAATAAATAAAAAAAAAAAAACACCAAGAAAATAAACTGAGATATAAAAACATGAAAGCCATTAAAAAACGTGGTTTGAACTTAAGAATAAATGCAATGGCATAGTCACATTCTTTAAAAGCTTTGCTCTGCTCAGAATGGCTTTGTTATTAGTGATTCTTAATGCATGAGATAGTGGTTTGGAATAAATCTTTAAGTAATTCAAAACAAGGACTCTTCAGTAAATAGTTGAAATTAAAGGGGGAGTTAGAGTCATCTGGTTTCCATTAGGATGATAAAATAGTTCACTTGAAACCTTTTACAAGATGCTTTGTTACTGGGAGGTGTCTGTGCATCTCACTCCATCACTAGCCATTTGACACAACATAAAAGGCTTCAAAAGCCATGCTAGGCCTCTTAATCAAAAACTAATTGTAATAGATATTGGGGAGTGTTAACACTGTGACCGCTAGGTTGTATCTTCAGTATATAAGCAGGAGTGAACATTAAACACAACCCTGAGTTGATAGGGCTTATCAGAATTTCAGAGTTAAGTGCTAAGTACTGCAGCCCGGTATCTGCGTGCTGTTGCTTTGTACCACTTTTGGAGTTAATTGCACTGTAGGACTTCATCTTCCCAACAAAATTTATAGCATCGTCACAGAAATTGGAAGCCTGCTGAAGAAACTGCTGCAGTTTACAGGAGTTCAGTGAAACCACAGGGGAAAAAAAAATGTGGTTTCTCCTTCAGCATCTAAGACATTTGCTGAGGAAGAGGAGTTCCCTCTCTGCCCCCTCTCATTTGCCTTATAATTAAAAACAAACGAGCTGTTTCTCCCTCTTGAAGCTGTTAATGTGGTGGCAGAAGAATTACAGCATCAGCTCCCCAAAACAATGCCGCCCCTTAAACTGGCATACACGCTTGCTTTACACTCCCGCATGCCTTATGATGGTTGTTGACATGAATATTCACGGTGCTCATGGAAAGAGCTTTATTGATTTTACTGGTACAGGGTGGAATCGGAGTTACTGATTCTAACTTAATTCATGCATTTTTCCAGATAACAGATGACCTTAATATTTACACACAATTGCACCATAATAAAACCAGGCCAAATCCTCTTCTGCTATATGAACTGCTGAAAATAAGAGTGCAATTTTTTTTAAGCAGGGGGCTTAGAACCAGACTGTCATACAGTGAGGAAATCAGAGTTATGGCAATTTACTCCAGCTGAGAATGTAGCCCACAGTGTAAAATTCCTTCTTCAGTGCAGTAAAGTGCATTAAAAAGACTGCTGCTGTTATTTCTCATGAGTTCATTATAACCTGTATGGTACCAAAATCTCTAGACAGCTGTGTTCCTTTTTACTCCAATTTCAAACAATATAATTAAAAAAGCATTTGATGAAATGTAGACACTTCTACCATTTACACTGGAATGCTGGCACCATCCAAAATCAGCCAGTCTGTAAATACCAGATTAGGATCTGCGTAGCCAGGGTTTTTATTCTAGGAAAGCATATTCAAAAGTAAGCCTCAACCTCTCTTGGTGAAGAAGTTTTATTTGTAAAACCCATAATTATCTTAACTGTTCCGAGAAGCTGCGAGAGCTGCAAATGTTAAAACAAAACATAAGGAAACAGTTTTGGATGTTTAAGTGGAGGCAAATATAAGGATGATGTACTTTCCCCCTATTAGTTTACTATATAAATGAGAAGACATTACAGAGTGAAATTTAATTAAAGTAATTGACCAAATTGCATTTTGTAGTAGTTATTGTCGCTAGCAGCCCTGACTCCTCTGTCAAAAGGATTTGCTGAAGATTATTTCTAAGGGGTATTTATTATGAATATTAATCTCTCCAGTAAGTACCATCAACATATTAAAATTCATTTGAAGCACTTTATGGAAGACTGCAAATAGAAACGACTGGTGAAAAACAAGGTGTCTAATCATGTTAGCTTGGTTCACACATGGTTAAACCAGAAGTAGAACAGGGAGAGGAAATGTAATAGAAGGTGTATTGGTTATATTATGATAAAAATGCGCTTAAAGGGTACCTGATTTCCAAAGAGATTCAGGCTGCACTACCGAGAACACTAATGACTCTGCCGTTTGAGGCAGGTTTTTATAAAGTCTTGGCTTGTCTCACTGGAAAAGTCTGATTCTTCAGTTTGTGCGTTAATCCCGGTTTGATCTTTTAGGTGATTGTTTGCAGGAAGTATTTAACTAAAGAGGGCTACAGTTCCTACAGAGAATTTGGTTCACAGGTGCTACCTACACTACTTTAACCAACAACAGATAACTTGGGTTTCATATTCGAAACCCCAAATTGTATCTATCAAGCCCTTCCCTTCAGCAGGGGGAAGGACGAACTTTTTAAGTACAGAGCATGCATGAAAGACTGTATAGAGTTTAATTGCTATCTCTTCCAGTGTCTTAGATGATGTAGTTTCTTCTCTTCAATGCTGCTTGACCTTCTTGTTGAGAAAAAAAAGAGTGGAGGTGAGATGAGAAGACAGGAATTGGCAGTGAAAGAAAACCAGGAACAAAGGAAAAACAGGAATCCTTGACCCACTCTTCAATTTTCTGTGCTCTGGAGGCAGGGTTTGAAGACTGATGGCTGAGGGGCATGAAAGGCATTTATGAGATTGACAGGGCTGCAAGTTGCAGGTTGGGTCAGTCTTGGTCCTCCCTCAACTTCACCTCATCCTTCCTCTCCTCCACCTCTTTCCTTTGAAAGCTTTTCCCTCCCCTTTCAGCAATGCCATCTGCAACTTCCATACCACTTGTGTTTAAAACAAACACCTGGCAGCAAGTAAGCCCTAAGTATACACAAGCTGGGCATCCCAAGTTGTCTTGCAGCTCTAGATGTCAGCTTCTCTTATCCTTTTAAAACAGGCTCAGATCCCTATCATCTTAGTGCTCTGCCTCCGTTTTGCTAGGAGGCATTCCTCTCCCTTCCTTACGAAACAGGCTGAACATTTTCCCTGTGTAAACATTGTTCCACATCTGTTCACACTGAAGAGTATCAGAGCACCATTTCTCAGAAACCATCCTGGCTACGTGTGACCAAATGTACCGCAAAGGAACCAGCACGAGGTCAGGAATTTCCTCAAAGTGGGGCTGGGAAGATTTGCTTCACCCCATTGCAGCAGTTCTTACAATAACTTTTTATAGCCTTTATCCCACTATTAGCAGCAGTCAGTGTGACTGTGGCTGTACAATCCCTCCGCAAAGACCAGGGCCATGGTGGCCACTGAACTACCACCCTGGAAGTAAAAACCCCAAATTAACTGTATTCCTTAGTAGAGTAAAAAAAGATAAATCATTTCTATTGCTGAATATGGCAAAAATCCTTAAGGGAGTCCACTGATTACACTACTGAGATTTGTATGAACTAACTAGGGTAAATAATTAGACTATATTTTAATTAATATATCAGTGCCTGCTAGCACAATATAGTTAAATTTGTGCCACTATTAGAGCTGAATGAAAGGAAATTGTCCTATTCGTGGTGAAATGATAATCATGACCTTTCCAAGAAAAAGAGAAGGCAAGAAAAACCCCACAACTCATTTCTGTGTTGAAAGAAGTCAAGAGGTGGCTTCAGTGCACCGAGTGCCCATGTGCCTCTTCTCTAGGTAGCAAACCTGAATATGGCATAAGTGTCTCTGGTGAACAGGGAAATGAGCCACACACACACACGTATATATATGTGACACAGATCACAAAATGAGGGCTAAAAATACAGTTCAATTATTCAAAGTATATAATTTCTTTTTTCAAGCTTGACCTTGTTATTACATTGAAGCACCCGTGTCACTTCAAAAGGGGCCTTTTTTGCACAAACAAGACAAAAATACCTGCACATTACAGCACAGGCCTTCCCCAAAACCTTGCTCCCAGATAACGTTGTAGTTTTGGGTAACAGACAACAACTTCTTCCCCATGGAGTGCTAACAGTGATTTTGCAGGATCAAAAATGATCAAGCTACAAGATGGGTTTTTTTCCTGCCTCCACTACAAATCAGGCTTTCTCTCTCACTGCCTGAAGAGGCAGCTCCTCACTATCTTTCCATAAGGAACAAGGAGTGGAGGGATAATTAATCCTTTGGACTTCTCTGTACAAAAGAGGTGGTCTTTGAACAGCAAAGCAGTGCCAGCCTGCATCCCTGCATCCATGGTGAAGCTGGGATTCAGAGCTCTTATATGAAAGTAAATTCAAGGAGGCAAGGGTAAGGGATGTGGAGGGAGAAAGATGTGATGGTGAGCCCTTTGTAGCCACTGCTCTGATGGCACCTGAGGACCACAGTGGCCTACACCAAAGTCATCACTGAGCTGCTCGAGCGGGCGAGCCTGAGACATGGAACTGCTTTCCAGCAGCAAATAGCCCAGCTCTGCAAAGAAAGCCTCACTGTGCTTGTTTTGCAGGAGGAGAGGATTTCTGAGCCTACACTTCCCATGCTGGCAGCTGATCCCCGCTCTGTGGCAGCCAGCGTGAAACACAAGGGCTTGATTTTCAGGAGGTGGGAGGCTTAGCACTGCTGAAAATAAGACCCATTTAAGTTGTCACGACAGCAGTCACCTTGAAAGATTTAGGCCACGCTCTCTGGTTAGCTGGCCTTTCCCCTCGCACTGTCACATTTGTCAACCCCCCTCAACAATTCCCTCCCCTTCAAAAAGCTGTTTGATTTTTGATCTCCCTATGAAAGTTAAGGTGTCACATTGGTTAATATTATTGCTCCTCCAAACTTCTCCCACTTTTGGCCCACACAAGGCAGAGGATAACCCCTTCCCGTCTGCCCCAGCATCACTTATCAAAACACAGAGTGAAGGAGGCACCACACAATTCAGCTTTCACATTAATCTTCCCACTGGCTTCTCATTACTTTGCCAATAAGATGATCTTCCTCACACCACATTTCGATATATTTGACATCTGTCATAAAACTCAGGTCACACATATCTGTCTTCTGGTAAAATGAGTCATCCTACAGAGACCCATACTATACTGTTCGGGCCCTGCCAGAAATAATTATTGATATATTGTCAACACATCCAGCCTACTGTATTAATAGGAGTCATAAATTACCAGCCTTCCTCTACCTAGCAAGGAAATGAGGGGATATACAGCAGGAAAGGAGGTACATGGCATTCAAGTGATAGATCCAGGCATGGCCATCCATGGCTTTCTAGAAGTGTTGCATGATTTAATCATATTTCAGAGAGTAACTAGTTTCTGAAGCCATCCAAAACTAGCAATGACTCTCTCTTTGATTTGGTACCTTTTGGTACCATTCAGCTTGTGATCTTTCATCAAAACAACTAACTCCCCAAAACTCGTAACTGATAAACAGTAGCCATTTAGAGGGGAGAGGTTACAGACATATAGAAATTAGGCTATCCCGAGCATAATGTCACTGACTGCATTGAAGAGAGAAGTTTAGCCTGTTCTTAGTACTAGCTGCACAAGACAGATGCAACTTTTGTATTTCATCATGTACATGCAGTGCTCCCCAGTTGATTTCATTACCAATTTAGGCATACTTTAGGTTATTTTCCTGCTTTTTTCTTTCTTTTAAAGTGTAAGCCTCCATAGCTAAAGGTGAAAGAACAATGATTACAGCCATAGCTAGAGGAGATGAATAGCTTTTCCCACAGGCAGCATGTGCCTGCAGAACAGTCACTGGGTTTAAACACTGCTACAGTTCCTCCCTGGGTTGCTAGAGTTACCACCTACTTAGAACTTAGGGCACCACAGGTTCCCCTTGCTCCAGATTTGGTATCAGAGGCACAAGGTCAAGGTAGTTAAAGTGCCTTCTTGCAGACCAAGAGAAGCACAAGCTTTGCTTTTAGATCCATGACTGAGCTATAAGTGGTACCTGGGAAGTCAGTGATAGACATCACATGATGTTCCACTCCACCAGCTACAGAAAAAGGCCATTAGGCTGGTGTGATTAAGGTATGCCAACCTTCAGCCAGGCAGGCTCTGACCTTGACCTTTTCCAGGTGAATTCCATGGTTTGCAGCACTCCGCCTTTGCTTTCCAGAGTAGGAACTATGGTTGCCTTGTTAGAGACCAGGGAGAAGAGGGACCACGTTAGGGAGGTCATTTGTTTCGCACCAGCAAACCTGTGAAGGCTGCAATGCTAGAGAACACGAAGTACCCCCTGCAAGCAGGCTTTGGCATAGGGTTTTGATGAGAATAGGGACAGAGGAGGGCAAACCCACCAGACTTCACCTCCAGAGAACAGATACTGTTGTGGGAAAATACTTCTTGCAAAATCGAGCACAAATCCCAGTCCCCAGCCTCAAATCATGCGCTGCAACCTTCATTTGTTTTTGTGTGACCCCAACTGGGATGACACCACGAGTGAGTTATCCAGGCAAAGGGAGTCCGCACACTGCAGCAATGTTCCAAAGGCTCAGCAGCAGCAAAAATGTCACCTCAGTAGTTTACGTTTTTAGCCCTTCCATATATAAAGGAGCATTGAGAGCACCTCAGACTAATTAATAAGCTGCTCTGTATCCTTGTGCATTACCTTTCTTTTCCCCCTTTGATTCACACACCATTTTTAGAAAAGGGAAAAAAAAGGCTTAATTTTGTTTTAAGAAAGCAATGAACAGAGGTTCACCGCTCATCTGCTCTGTTCATCACCTCCACAGGGTACTAGGGTTGTGGGGAGGTGGAAGGACCTTCATTCCTGTCACTTCCCTCACCTTAAACCATCCCAACGAGGTCCTCAACAAGCACCAACTCCTTTCCTTCCTCCTCTTCCTCCTCCTCCTCAAGAATCCCTGGTGGTTATATTCACAAAATCCTCGTATTTATCTCTAACCTGTGCTCTGTCCACTTCGCATCCTTTGTGTAAGGGAAAGATGTTGCTACAAGGCAGTTTTTTATGGGGTACTTGTGGGTGGCTTATACCTGGGTTAATTGACTTGGTGGCACTTACACTGTAGGCACCATGTGATGGCACAGGCACACCTCAGTTCAGGTGTTGAGTTCTTGGGCAATTCTGGGCCAAGAAAAGTGACCTGAAGAGATCATTTTAAATCCTGCTAATTACAGTATCCCTGAATTTGCTCTAGTTTTTTTCCAGGTTGAATTTAGCAAAGACAGGAGTGCAGAAAGCCACTCATGCTTTTCTGCTTGGGCACTGAGCTCTGACACACCGAAGGATGTCATCTTTCATTATTAAGTTTGGCAGCATTTAAATTAAGTAATATCTTGACAGGGGAAAGGAAGGGAATGAAGGGCCCTGGGAATATTTTTTTTCTCCTGTTTAATTGTACTGCATTTGATGTGTTCCAAAAAACACTAGAAGATCTGCTCCTCTGAGACCAAAGAAGTTTATAAACCCCCACTAGCTGAGGTAGTTTGGCAGCACATAGAAGGATAGAGAATTATCATCTGTCCAGGGAAATCCACCCCCCCACTTCTCCCAACCCTCTTTCAGCTGGTGGATACAAGATGTTCCTGCTCACTTCATCCTCAAACATTTAAACACTTTGAGGACCACACACCTACAGAGCATTATTTGCAGGGCTTTCTAAGCCAAAATCCAGCATGCGTGTGTGTGTGTGTATCTGTGGGTGGGAATGGCTGGATAATGTTACCATGATAGCTGATGATAATATTTCTACCAATTGTTAGGCTTTCTAAGTCTCCACTTTGTGAATGCTTCAGAGGACCGTTTGCCAACAAAGCACAGCCTTTCTTGCCTAAGGAAAGGTACCAGTCAATAATATGCTCATGAGAGGTTATCTGGGAGGCTCTGATTTACTCCAGAGAAAAAAAAGTCTCCCTTACGCAAATGCACCTTTCTAAACACTTCAGGGGTCGCATGGTTCACTGCGGGATTGTGTCAGTACAGCCATAAAATAAGATGGCAGTTCAAGCTGTCTCAGACTAGCAGTACAGCAGGTACTGCAGAAACACAGATGTGGTGGAGCCTGAACTGCTTAAAAGCGGCTGGTTGCTTGTGAACGCACTGCTTTTAGTCCGAATAGACATTAGGAAAATGTGTGAGGGACGAAGGAGTGTGTTTCTTCAGTGTTTCAGGGTGGGGGGGGGGGGGGAGGGAAGTGTGGGAGGAGAGACAATTTTGATGAGTCAAATTCCTAATTCCCTTCAGACTTATAAAGTCAGTAGGAGTTGCTTCGCTTTCATCTTAACATGCAACGATGGGCGAAGTTAGAACAAAGGAAGGTGGAAAAAAACAAATTAGACTTTTTATGAAGTAGTTTAAGGAAGACCGAAAGAAACAGACATGTTCTGAGTGTAAGGACAAAAGTAAAACAAAACAATTACTCTGCATATTATACCTGGTGTCTCAGAATGCATATTTAGGCCCTGGCTTTTGGGAAGTCCTCTGCTCATCTCTTTTCCATTTCCCCTGCTAGGGTGACTTTGCTATAGCATGCCTCAAAGAAAGCACAATATCCTCCAGGACTTTGTTAAAACCACTGGTTAAGACCAACTTACAGCCCCACTCTTCTGACTTTATCATGCCTCTACTTCATATTTTCCACCAGTTCCTCTTTGTCCCCTGCATTAAGGCACAAAATTCTTATTTTAATCCAAGACATTTGCAAGTTAGAACCCACCTGCCCCCTTAACCATTCCCTCCTCTCAGCTGTTTTTGCATCAAGCTCTTATCTCAGAAATTCTTTTGGGTCAGGGATTAATTTATGACCATTCCCAGTTTACCCTTAATTTAGTCCCCATCTTTCTTTTAACTATAGTTATGATACTCAGCATTTTTGCACCTAAAACTCTGCATGAGCCATCTGGGTAATCCTGGGACAAAGAACTTCCTTTAAGAGATCTGTGAGGGATAATTTAGAATCTATTGTTACGGTGTTTAAATTTGTCATAAAAAATTCCTGTGGACACACAATACAAAACAAGCTGAAAAAAATCACGGTTGTGGGCATTTGTAGATTTTGTAACAGTAAAAGGTTCTGACTTTACTGAAGCCACCTGGATTCTACTGTAAAATAAACAGTAAAAATTATGCTGTTCCCTTTGTCATGCTAGGCTCCCGTACTCTTTTCCTGACAGCAACCCTGGCTTGAAGGAGCACTCTTTCTTCTGGAGAGCACCAAAGAAATAGCTTATACAAAAAGTCAGTTTATGCACAAGGGAATAAAAAAAGAGCAGCACTAAGGAAAAGCTAAGCAATAGCAATGAATCCTGTGTTTCATTCGGAAAGCAAAGACCTCTAGTTTTGGTTATCTTTTGTGTGAATGAGTTCCTTGGTCTGGGTTCCCTTTTTAAAGTCCCATCCCCCATCACGGCAAGCCCCAGCTGACAGTCTCATTGTCCCCATGGCTGTCGTGGGAAGTCATGATAGATGGCTACACCGCGACCCTTTTAGGAGGTGCGTGTTCATATTATGCTCAGAGACCTTTTCTGATCAATAGTCAGTTCAAACCTTTTCACTTGTGTATACACACACATATATTTATGTTTATAATATACATAAGTATAAATAAGTGGCTGGAGAACTGTTAAGATGAGCAAAACTACGTCAATAGGCTTCAGTGTTTGGGAACGCAAAGCAGCAATATCTCATGAGTAAATGTGGTCATTTGTTGTGTGTGCAGTATTTCTTTAATATTTTAGTCAAAGGAAGAGCTGCCAGAATATTTTCATTGTGGGGAGCACAGAGACTTGAAATAGCTAGGCTTTGATACTAGCCATATTGCACTTCACTTTTCCTCAGCACAGAATGCCAGCTTGTTTCTTCAAATTAAGACAATATGCTTATAGTGATGAACCTTATTGGCCATCTATCTTCCTTTTGTAATCTGGCTCTCATCAAGCTGAAATGAAGCCATTTCTTCTGACTGTGGCTGATTAAACACAGAGTAAACCTAGATCTCTGAGGAGGCTCTAATGATTCTCCACAGGCCTAGTGTCAGCCCGGCACCTGCAGCATTCAGCTTCCCCATTTCCATCATAAAATGAAGCATCTGTTACAGAGAAGTGTTATCTTTTTATCATCGATGGTATCTTTCTGTTTGAATTCACCTACCCCATTTGGTATAAATTACAGCCATTTCATATGTAATGAATGGTCACACAGGATGCACTCTGGTTATTGTGGGTTAAAAGGGCACAAAATCCTTTTACTAAACCTTTATTTAACTTGGTGAAAGTTAAAGACTCATGGCTTGTGTAAAACCTTCTTTCTTACAAAAAACAGGAGGAAATACTTATCGCAGCTTAATGCTGAAGCGTTTTGATATTGCTTATCTAAATACTGGCCTTTGAGTTTTTTGGAAGCAATTTCTAGGGAAACATCATTAGTTGCAGGGAAAAGAAACAGAGAAGCATGCTCATGCCAAAGACATTTCTGTCTCAGTAACTTGATTAACTATAAGCCTGAAATGTAAAAGTAGACAAGATCTGTTTGCTAGAAAGGGTAGTTGCCAACTTAGAACCTGCTGTAAATCCCACAGAAGTCAATTGGCATATTTTCAATGATTTCAACAGCATTTGTTTGGATCAGGCCAAAGATCAGCTAGCTGTTTACATTTTGTGTGGTCCACATGCTCCTCTGTTTTACTTTCCTCAGTTTTCCATGTGATCTGAAATAGGCAACTTCATCTTAGAAACCATTTATATTCAGCTGATGGGGATTTGGGGCATAACTTCGCCAAGCGTTTCATGGCCTCCTGCTTACAACATGGATAGCCTGGATAACTTCACATCTCAAAGAGCAAGAGAAAAACTTCCAAAGACTCTAACTCAGAAATAACACTTTGCTCATTGCTTCTTGAAGTAGTAGTATAACTGATGGGAACAAAACAGTTGTAGAACAGGTAAATAATTCCACCTAACAACATGTAGCTACAAGATACAGAGGTGGGGGCACAATAGCCTTCCTGGTCACATAAATCTGATAGATGTCATTATAACATAACAACCACTTCAGTAACATCTAAAGATTGCAAATAAGAGGTAGTTTTCTGTGTTTGATGTAAATATAGATAAAGTCTTCAGTGAGCTAAAGAACAGCATAAAGATGCTCTAAAGTAGCTTGCTTACTGGTATGAGACTATTTGAAGGAGACCAAAGATCAGCACCACCTATTTTTTGGCAAATTCTTGGGGTATTGAATCATTTAGGAGTTGGTTTAAACTGGGATAGGAAAGGCAGTTACAGTCCAAAGCATTTAATTCCTATGCCATGCTCTGAAAATGACATGCCACCACTGAAGTCACTATGATATACAGCCCAGCATAGTTCAGTAGTCTCCACAGGCTTCGCATTTTCCTGTGTCATGAATGTCAGTATGCTCTCTATCTCACCAAGATTGCTTGAGATTTCACAAAAAAGAATATTATGAGTATAACCTCTTTGGTGAATCGTTTGCATAGTTATTTTTTATAGCACATTACAAGTGACATTATTCTATAGCATATAAGTAACTTAAAAGCATGTACTTTATTATCAGGTTTAAACTTTCAAGTACCTGTTATCTGCAGAGAGCCAGGGGTTGCTTAATGGACCCATTGAAGGGGAGGAAAAAAAATCATCCTTGTGAAAATAAGGAAGAGTGAGCAATTTTGTACCAACATGCATTTTCATGACCATTTTGCAAGCCTGCATTATGTGGCCACTTTCTACTGATCCATTTTGTAGCAAGCAAAATCATATTGTCCTACCACAAGAGCACACTTGTTATTCAAAATAATTAGGACATGAGTCATCTTAGTATCAAAGTTGGCATTAGTGATATATGGGGCTGATGACTGATGAGTCCAATGAACGTTTGACTCATGTAGTCTTAAAATATGCAGCTGAAAAGCCCAGTTAATTCAGAAGAGACACAGCATAGCAGTGATAGCATCTTGTAAAAGCAAGATCCAAGACAAGAAGAAATGCAGTAACACTAGTGATGAAAACAACTAAAGTCTTTGGATTTCTCAGAGCAGCTGAAAAATGGAAGAACACTTTCGTTAAAAAACAAAATAAAGCAAAACTCAAGTGTTTTCCCCTTTACAAGGTACAAAACATAATTCTTTTTCTGCAGTTTACATGATATTTTTGTAAGTGATGGAATTACTTGTGTTCCCTGTCCATTTCCTTTCATTTTTCCTTTTTGTTACTTTAGTTGAATAAAGTGAATGATATCCAAAATTTCAGTTTGGTTTGGAAAAGTTATAACAGCAGAAAGAAAAATGAAACTAGCTCTACCACTTTAGAGAGTTTCAATTTTCCTTTGTTCTCTTTTGTAACTCCTCCAGAATTAAAGATTTGGAAGAGTTAGTCCAAAAATAGGAAAAACAGGGAGAAGGATGAGGAGTGCAAAAGGCAGGAGAAAAAAAATGATGGAAAAAACCCAAACCACTATGTATTCTTTTTAGAGGAAAGAAAAACGAAAAATGAGGAAATAGGTGTTTCATATTTATTTCAAACAAAAGATAGAAATAGGAAAATCTGAAAAGAAGTTTTTGCTTTATTCTCTTCTCATGGGTACCAACCATTTCCCTGTCAGCAACTGTCTAATTGACTAATACAGTTAACATGTGGCAACTATTTTCAACTGTATTTAGCTAAGTCTGCTGCTGCGATTCAGACATAAGGAAAGCTTCCAATGCCCAATAGCTGTCTGGTTTTTCCAGCTTTACTGTGGGATCTAACAAAAGCCGTTGTACCCAATACCTTTTGACTTAGTTTAAAAAGTAGCAGTGTTTACACCTAAATACGGTTTAGGACAATATCAAGGTAAAAATCTGTCTGATACAATTCATTGTGAATGCCAGCTTCTGGAAGGACTTTCATTTGGTATCCAGTCAAAAGCTTGTATTTCAGCAGCTGGACACCCTTAGGGCAAACAGAGCAAAGCCAAAAACTCCAGTTAGCATTTTCTTCCTCCATGGGACAGCTTTGGCTGATGTGAGGATGTTCCCCACCTTTGTGCTAGACCCAAATGTTGACCGGCAGTTCAGTTAGCAGGCCATAAAGCAGAAGAGACCATCACAAGCTGTATATTAAATGGAGACTGTAAAATTTAAAAGGATCTTGTTCCTATCTGACACCCCAGATAGAAACTTAATTTGCAACGTGTCAAATTAAATATTTAAAAATCGGGAGAATACATTATTGACTCCTTAACAATTGCAAACATCAAAGCATCTAATCACAATCTTAACGTTAAAGGATTTGAAATCCCCCTAACCAGTTTTAGGATTATAATTAAGCATATAGTAGAGTGCTCCCCTAGAAAAAGAAGATCTGACCATTTCACTCCTCATTGTTTTTTAAAGAGCTGCTCTTTTTAGGTTTAAAATCTAATAGTGACACAATCATATTTGTGATCAAGTATCCTATGCCATAAGACTTATCTTCACTGATGCAAATGCTGTAATATACATAGCCCATAGATAATGGTGTCTGTAGATGCTCCATTAATGGATTGAGACCATTCAATGCTTTTTGCCAAGCCATCAAATCATTCTGTAGTTATTCTGGGGAAGAAAAAGCAAACTCAACTAGAATGAAATATCAGAGGTGGGTACCAGCTTAGATGATTGTGAAGAACAATATGTGAAAAATGTTGTGATCACCACAGATGAAAAAACTTTGAGATGAAGTTGGTCTTTCACAGCAATATCAGTTCTCTTCATCAACAGCAATGGATCTGGACAATGCACCAGTATCATTGACTTTCACCATTTTAGAAGCCTTTAATACTGATTACTGCACAGTGAACAAAAGCTTTTTTTGCGAGAAGTCTGAAAAGGTTGATTATATGTACATTACAGCTGAAAATGGATCAGACAAGTAGTAAGTTATGAAAGTATGAACACAAGAGAATAAAACCATTCACTGGGCTTGAATTACTTTAGTTTATCTTCTTAGGCTGAATCGTGGCTGTGGTCTTTTGCAACTCAAATAAAAAGCATAGATCAGATGAGATAAAGATAACTGAGTATTGCCAGCATTAAGCAATAAAATCAGTAGCTGAAATGGAAGAAAACTTTGATAACCACAGGAAAAAAGGGTTTAAAAGTTATAGTAAGGCAGGAAAAAGTCCTTTGTAGCTACTACAGTCAAGTAAATTAGACATTAAGACAATAAAAAGACACAAGCATCTGCTCTTGCATTTCTTTATAAAGTGTTTGGAACTGAAATCATTCTGGCCAGTTGAAGCGACGGTCCCTGATGTTCCAGTTAAACATGGTTTGGAAGCTTCCAAGAGATGAAAGGGGCTAACAACTTTCACATTAGGGCCCACACAAGAGGGTAAACTTCATTCAGAATTCAAAGTTGTGTTTTACTCTGAGAAAAGAAAAAAACAACTCCTGTTTGAAAAAGCAGTTTGTTTCTTCAAAAAAATTTTCCAGGGTGCTTTAGGGTAATTTTGTAATGAAAATTCAATTTTAATTACTTTATGTTTCGTTTAGCATGAAAGAGGCAACACAGCCATCACTGGAAGGATGCGATATCAGAATCTGTGTTGTTAGCAAGAGCTCACACCTCAGGAGGGACACAGCCTGGTATGCAAGGCTAGGCAGAGTCTGCAGATTGAGCACTTAGGGTGAAAAAAAGTGGATCATTTTCTTTACGAAACTGTATGTTTACTCTAAAAGTCACAATAAGGAAACCAACACAAAAGCCCAGTGTTATTCCTGTGAAACAAAGCTCGCACTGTTTAGAACAAAATACCCTAAATTAAGTTTTAGCCACTACATTAAAGGGTCATTTCCAAAATATGAAAGTACATTCTGTGGCAGTGTAAGAGGATAATAGAGGGCAAAAAGAGAATTACAACACACTAGTATTACTGGAAAAAAAACCACGCAAGTTGTGATATCCATGAAATGTTAAATTTTCCACTATTCACAAGGCTCTGCGTTCTTAATATCTGTAAAGAATGGTCATCTCTGTTGCTAAAATTTAACCCAAACGCTCAAGCCACAGAGCTAAAATACTCTTAAGTAGCCACTACATGCAGCTGATTCTGCCATTTAACACTTCTCCTGTAACATCAGTGGTGTAACCTTAGTCCCCAAAAATTGGAGGATGAGTTATGCCTTTGACCTCAGTTTGATCTGGCTCTAGTACAAGCAGTTGTGCAGTCTGTTGTTACTACAAGCCATGGGGAAGCTCTAGGGCTCTGAAAGGTGGAATTAACCCCAGATACCTCAGCTGGAAGAGAAAGTCAGAGCTGCAACCTCTCCCTGGGGCTGTTAGAAGCTTGAAGCGGTGGGACCAGGTTTTCCTGGCTCAGTTTATCTTGCTTTAGACACATGAAAATGAAAGAACCCCATATCTGTGCCTACCTGGTGAACCACTGAAAAGTGATGGATGCAGCCTCAGGTACAAATCAGTTATGTAACCACCGGGGCTTTGGTGCTTATGTATGCTCAATGCACCCTATAGCACTGAGAAATCCATGCATGTGTGTGTTTAGACGCATTTCTTAGACAACAGACTTCGTATTCAATACTGAGGGATATGCGAGAACCCTGCTGCTTTGTCCATAGATGTCCTACATGCACATACATACATAAACATGTGCACACACTGATGTGCAGCAGCTATCTTCTCAGCTACAGGGAAAAATCTTCATAACTGATGTTTGTTAAAATTAATATTTTTGCCAGTCAGAATTAGTCACACATGAAGCATCCTGAGCCTCAAGTAGGCTGTCTTAATTAAAGTTTTATCTGTCACTTAATTGAAGAATTATTATCCACTCTGATCACTCTGTTTTTCCTTCAGATAACAGTAGTGTTATATCCATCTTTGTACTCCCTGAGCATAAAGCAAGATTTCTTTCTGATTTCAAATGCAGGCTAATGTATTTTACAATGTTTTCACTGCATCCTGGGCTATCTCAGATACAATGCTCTCACCCCACATAGTACAGAAGCCACGCAAACAGGTGAACCCACAAAAAGCAATGACGCTGAGAGATATTTTCATGAAATGTAATACCAGTCACACAGCTTTGATTTCACCTGCTTCAGATATTTTCAATGGCAAAAGGACATAAAGAGTACTGCTGCTAAGGACAAAAGGAGGTTCTACTTCTATTTTTCTAATCAAATAATAGTTCAGTAACACTGATTTCTCTGACGTGTGTTCTATTTCCCTTATGCAAATCACCAACAGCACTGGCATGACTGGAGTTAAATCTGGAGACATTCAGGAGCAGCCGAGATCCAAATTCCCCAATCAGTAACATGTTGTTCCAGATTGCAAAATTTCTTGTTAGAACAAGAAACGTTCTTTTTATGAGAAGAGTTTAAATGAGTTGTTAGTGACGTCTTCACAGAGAGAGATGGAGAATTTATTTGTGCTTTACAAAGAACCTCTTCCTCCCTTTAAAAGCACCAGTTGTTTTAATTTAAACTAATATTAAAAGTTTCTTGCCATGAGTCTGGTGTTTGCTATACAACTGTGCAGCGTCTCTTTATCAATACAACTGTACAACATCTCTTTATCAATGTAGGAGTGCAAAGGCATAAAGACCATGCACTCAAGTGAGACATATCCTTGTACTGCTTCCCTCAGATTGCTAGAATTAATCCAGATTTACATGCTACTAATCTATGCCCAATTCTTTCCCCATAACTGAAGTTGATCCAAATTGCAGTGAAGACAAGCAGCTTTATGTATTTTAATTGAAAAGAATTGATCGGTAAATCAAAATCCCCCTTTTTCTGAACAGTCGCAGATTCAGAAAGCTGAATCAAGTGACAATATGTCCCAGGAACCGCATCATTCCCAATACAGCGGGATAAATCAGGAATGCTTTCGTGGCTCTTCTAAGCAGCTCTTTTTCTCTTAAAAACAAAACACCACCACATAGCAGCCAGTCTTCCTCCTATGCCACATTGATGTCAGTAAACACAGAAACCGACAGAATTCTCTTTAAAGTGCTTTGGTCGCATGCAGTGGAGCTTTAATAGGATCAGTCCTTCCCTGACAGGTCACAGTATGCTGACTAAGTTTAGTTACACTTTATGATTTCAAAGGCTTCTTCCCAAAAGATATTCTCCTCTTCTCCCCCCATCCTTCTTTCTTTTTGTTTCCTCAAGAGTGCGATGATCAAAGTGCTTTTAAAGAAGTTATTCAGGACTCCTTCAAGTTAAAATATGAAACCTAAAGTGATTTGAAGCAGCATTTCATTTTAATTTAAGTGATGCATAAATTTAGCACCACTGACCAGCTTCGACCATTCTACCAGTATAGATAATGCATGGTTAAAAGATTTAGCATTATTGATCAAATTGCAGTTTAAGTTTTTAAAGGCCAGGTTGGATGAAGCCTTGGGTGGCATGGTTTAGTGTGAGGTGTCCCTGCCCATGGCAGGGGGGTTGGAACTGGATGATCTTGAGGTCCTTTCCAACCCTGACTATTCTATGATTCTATAATATTTGAACAGTGTGAAATGATACCATGTGCATGCCAAAAAGTGAAGAGGTTCTCAAGAACTTTAAGCCAACACAAGGGCGCTGGGTATTGTGCAGAATTAAGCAAACAAGATCCAAATGAAACAGAGTAATCTTCTTTGGTCTAACTGCTATCATTGTATTCAAGCTTAGAGTTGTAAGGAGCAAAGTTTAAAAAATTATTGGGTTTAATTATTGCAAATGAAAGGGAGAAAGAGGAATAACTGCACCACTTTCACAGCATATCTCAAGCGTGTAACACTAAATGCAGCCATGTGCAGGACTTCAACATAGATGACGAGCACTTCAGTCTCCAACACCGAGTTTGTATTTTTATGGTGTTATCTAAAATACCCACTCAAAGCAAACTGCATATTTACCTTGGAAGGAAAAGCCAGGCTCTTTCTGCCAGGATTTAAACATACTGTTCCTGGGGAGTGTACGTTTTCCACGCTTTATGCTCAGACTACCAAACGTCCTGCGCCAGCACTCATCGCATGGTCCAGTGAGAGTTAAGAGCAATCTACCTCCCCCAAAAACCAGGTTTTTGTTCATTTCACCACTTCTTCCAAAATACAGGGCTTCTCCAGGGGACCAGCTTCACTTTATAAGTAGGTAGTATATAATGACATAATATTCTGGGCACCGTGACTGCAAAGGTACACTCATCACGTATGAAAGGTTGTTACCAGAAAATGCTATCTTTGTTAAAATAAAGGGGAAAAACCACATTAACTGTTATAGTGGAGAGGGGAGGGCCACTCGCGTTTGTGCTGTTGATTCTCTCCACTTTGGAGGCTGAGAAGTTAATGTATTCAACTCCTCTTTAATGCCAGCCTTCCCTCGCATTATTCATACAACTTAACTCCGGCTGCCTCCTCCTCATCCCTCCTGCTTTGCCTCATGCTTCTCAAAAGGCATTTTTCTGCACGGCACATCAGAAACTAGAAATCTAAGTTGCTATCTTACTTCTAAACCAAGCTGTTGTCAGCATTAAACCTACACAATGCATTACAATATAATCCATTTACAGGGTGTCTTATCATGCAAATAACTCAAGGTGCCTCACAATAAAATAAAAAGGACGAGAGGAATAAACCTCGGCCATTGGAACAGACAAAAAGGAAACCTTGAAATTTACTTTTAAACACACTAATGGCTCTTTTCTCCCAGTGAGGCATGAAGAGGAGCGGCACAGAGGATTTGACCAAGGAATTCCTATTAGCATTTGATGGGACTTAAATGTGCAAATCCACCCCAAGATCACTGGGAGACTAGACTCCTTAAAAGGATGAACTGCCTTGATATCTTGAAGAATGAAGATGCATAAAGGCACAAGCATTAGAGAAAAGTGTTGTCACCAGAACATCATCTTGTTGGCTTAGACCTGAAAAAGTGTGAATGATCTGGCTTAAGGGCAGGAGCCATAAAAGCTCCCTGCAACACAGAAGCAAAAGTACTGTATAAAAGTAAGAATGGCTTTGGCCAGGGCTTGCATCTGACTCATTTCCAAAAAGGGTCCTGCTTTAAATTAATGTTCCATTATCAGAGTAGAAATGGCAAACAAAAGGCACTTTTCCCCTTTCTACTTAATTTGGTTTTGTTTTCCATAGTTCTTCCTGAAAGTGTTATAAACTCCTCTCTGGAAGAGGTGGATCAGTAGTTTCCTCCCTCTGGGTTGGAGTGTGAAGCAGTCAGAGACACTGAGCAGATCAATTCTCTCAAGAGCAAAGTAGGGGAGGAACGGAGACCAAACCATGTTTTGGACTGTTGCTTTCCCTCAAGGCAGTGCCAGCTCATGTCATGGCCCATGTTATTCCCCCGTCAAGCCAAACAAGCTTTGCCAAAATGACATCTAGAGGATAGGGCAAAGCAAATATGCCTATTCCTCAGTTAGACACAGGAGCAGCAATAGACGCCACACGCCTCGTATGGCACCCAGAAATAAAACCACCGTAGGAGAGGCGACAATTTGAGTCACTATTTTCCTGCTCCTTAGAGCCCAAATTTTAATATAGGAAAAATGTCAAATACTAGAGATATAACCCAGCACCAGGAATAGATGTGTGAAGGTGCCAGCTCTTCTAGCAGGTTGCCTACTGCAGCTAACTGTTGCTCGCATCAAATTCAACCATTTAACCCACTGGCTACTACCCAACTGAAGACTGTGGCTGAAATCAGACTGAGAGACTTGTTGGACCAAATTTAAGCTGTTGAAGAACTCTTACTTACAATAAGAGAGTACAGGTTTAAAATTATCAGAGGTGGAGCTTCATTAGTCAAATATTAATGAAACACTTTGGCAGGACTCAGCACTGTGCTGTTGTTCTCTGATCTAAATAGTCACATTCAAGATATTTCCTTTATTTTCTCTCTTCACCACTGACCAGATATACATGCAGGTTCAAAATATTTAGGAAGTGTTCAGCTTTGGAGCACTCAGGAACACAATTAAGAGGACTGGCACGTGTAAGCATCAGTAGATAACTACCACCATGAAATGGAAAGCCTGTGGATGTCCTGGCAGAGTTCAATACTTCCCACTCCATAAAATCCCAACATTTCCAGTATTCAAAACTTTGTGTTTTTTTAATTAGTAGCCATTGACACAGCATCACAACCATAACACAGCCAGCCCCCATCTATCAAATTCTAATTTTACCAACCAATGTATAACTTATTCCAAATCTATACTAGCTGCCATTATAGAATATCATTATTATGCACCAACATTTGCTCTACTTCTGGAAAAAATTGCAACAAACCTTGCCTACAAACTGGGTTAAATCTACAGTCAAATAGGCAGAAATCTAAATTGTAATTTTACATTTTTAAAACCACTTCCTTTCTTCCAGGGTCACAATAGCCATGGTTTCTACATTGCTCTGAACATTGGCTCTACTCAGATTTGATTGATCTTTTTCTTCAGGATACCCATTTCTACATTCATTCCCACAGATTTAAGTCCAGAGCAATACTTAAAGAGTGAATGATATTCCACATTTCTAAATGCTGTCAAATTGTTGCCTGTGGCACAGGCTAAGAAGTAATGAACTCCTAAAGTTACTATAAGAAATAAAAGACTGAAGTAAAAATGCAATTTAAATTGGAAAGCACTGTGTTGTTTGATTCCTCTTGCTTCAAAGTAAAAAGAACCAATTTATTTGCCATTTGAAGAGGATGAAAGCCTAAGACACTATTCCCCCTTCATCTATCATATATTGCTGGACATGTATGGCACCCATGGTTTGTGAGAGCACTTCCGTGGGGATCATAGCTAATTTCAAAAGAGACAGAGGGATATGTATCATCTGCGTTTCCAAGACCAGAATCAGGTCTGCCTTGGTAAGCTAAGCTTTAGCTTGGAGAGAGCTTTTATGGCTGAGTTATAAAAACCTTGGAAACAGGGGAGTTTATGACAGAACCACTGACAGACCCTTAACTATAGCAGTATTCACGGTTACCACTACAAGACAGGCATTATGTTGGAGGGCAGTAAAGTTAAACCTGCCCATAGGGCATTCTGAAATGTTAACTGCTGGTGCATATAGTAAGATTTTTAGCACAGGTGTACTCTCCAAATAAAGTCAGTTTCCAGAAACCTCCTCCTTTCCAAAAAAAAAAAAAAAAAAAAAGAGAGAAAAAGAGGAATAAAGGTTTTCATCTATGACACTGGAAACATTTCTATAGTTGTGAACAACTACATTTGATTAAAATCTGTCAGATTTATCTGCTTTGCAGGAGGGAAGAAATATGTGTTTTCCTCCGAAAGGAAATCAATGTGTCTTTATGATAGATGCAGAGTGAAAACAGGGATGGTGTCACTTTAAACGGTGAGGGAGGAAGGACGGGTAACCTGCTGGCTATTGCCATTAGCTGCTGGTATAATTGTTGCGAGGTGATGCCCCCGATCCAATCTTATATTCTGCATTTATAGGACTGGTTTATGGTCACCGACCCAACAGTTATTACTCAGATTCCAAAGGCACAACATCTTCAGTGCAGAGGCACTGTGACTGTTTTGTTCTCTTCACATTTCTTAATTATCACACCTTAGTGAAATCTCGGGGAAAAAAGTCCTTGGCTTTTCTGCTGACATTATTATTGCTGGACTCCAAGGCAGCTTCTTTAAAACAGAAAAATAGGAGCAAAATCATTCTACTTGAAATAAAGCAGAACTTGGAAGCTGCTTATGGCATGCTGGTTGATTTGGTGGCCAAAATAAATATTCCCATTGAGATAATGTATCACCAAAATTTGGAAAAATATATTAATTGAAAGAGTGAAAGCGAGCTTGATTAAAAGCAGTAACCTGATGTCTTTATCAAACTATTTTACCTTAACAAATGTGTGTACATATAAATGTGCTCCTTCTACCCTGGAAAGCTTAGAAGCTAAATAGAGGAGGATGAAGTAGGAAGTAGTCATTGCACCTCTAAGTAACTAAACTGCAGAAAGATGAAAGAACTTGCTTGGTAAAACAGATTTTTGGCAGAGAAGGAGCATAACCTGTATATTCTGAATGCCAGACCACGGTCCTGAGTAGAAAACCATGCTCTCTGTTTGAAATTATGTTAAAATTAACTAAACAAAACCACTGATTTTTAATGCCAAGTGATATTCAGCCCATTCCTTGGTTTGCACAAGTCCCTTTTAATAAAGCTCTGTTGAAAGAATCAGCATGCATGTGCATCTCTAAGAAGGGTAGAAATTTTAGAAAGACTTCAAGAAGTTTTCACAGCAAAGGGCTTGAACTGGGCTATGATAAAATGAGGTGGTTACAAGACTAAATACCCAGTTTGAAAACTGAAGAGAGCTTTTGAGTTTATGTTACCAGCTATGCTGATCATACATGGACAAATGACCACCAGGCTAGAAGACCTCACAACACTAAGTGCCAGGGTATTAGAAAAACAGGAGAAATTCTGTGTCAATGCAAATACAATACAAGACACTGACACACAGACTCCAGACACATCTTTGTCAAATACCTCAGTGACTCTGAATGCTTCACTGTAAAGCATCTATTCAGTGCTCCCCAAAAGGGAAAATAAGATACAAGAATATGAGTAGAGAATGAAAACCAGAAAATATCCTCAAGCCAAATATAAATCCACAGCAGTTCTGGTCATTCTGATCAAAATAGATACAGAACATCGTAGAAAAGAAGCAGCAAGGTTCTAAGTAAAGAATACCTGAAAAATGGAAGAAAGGACACAATATCTGGCCTATAAAATCTGGAATAGAGTAGAAAACGTACACAGAGAATGATATTCACTATTTTTCATCATATAATATAGGGCACCTGTCACAAGAAAGTATTTTTCTCCTCAGCACAAATTAAATGCTGGAACTCATTTTTATAGATGTTGCCGAGAACAAAAGTATATATGGATTTAAACAAAACAAAAAAAAAAACCAACATGAAACTCCACTGAAAAATACTAAACACATCAGTTTTGGATGTCTTTAAATTGCTGCTTATGAAACTGGGAAAGTAAAGAGTTATCCTCCTAGTAATCTTTCCCTAAGTCTCTATCACTGACAACACTTGGGTCACATTTTGCTTTGGTTTGATCCAGCTTGCAGTTTGCAATAAAACGAACTTTATTATGAAGTTTGCAGATAGTACATAAAATTGTGCTAATAAAATCTGTAGATGACAGGAAGAATTATTATGTTAGCAAATGATGGGAGAGGACAAGATTCCGATTCAGAGCAATCTGGTACTCTGTATTTACTGTAATGTAGCTAAATATAGCAAAAACCAGGGAACAAGGCTACCTTTATAGAGTGGGAAACAGTCTCAAAACAGTTGAACTTGAAGGATTTAATCTCACCTCAATGCTTTAGCATAAAGAGCCAAAACTCTCTGGAGTTCAGAGCTAGAATAAAAAAAGAAAGATCCAAGTAGAAACAAGGAAATTACCTTGTTTCTGACAAAAAACCCTAACAAAACACTGGTAAAATAAATCATTAGATAGCTTGGTCCAGCTTTCAAAAGGGAGACAAATACTGAAAGTAAAAACCACAAGATTAAAATAATCTAGGTACCAGGAACAAGCACAACTGTGCAGCATATAAACTCAATTTCTACAGCTTAGCAAAAAGGCAGGAGGAAGACTTGATTTCTAAGCAGAGGCACCTGTACACAGAGAGAACATTGGATAATGTGGGGCATTTGACCTTGCTGCCAATAACATGACAAGATGCAAAAGTGGAAACAGGAGTTACAGGAACTCAGCTTTGAAGTAAGATACAGTTTGCCAGTACTGAGACCAGTGGGCTTGGACTGTTTAAGGTAAAATTTGCTCTCTAAAAAGCAAAAACTGAAAGTTCCCCAGTAGCTCTTAAGAGAAATTTTTCAATCTGTACAGTACATCTGAAGATAAACATAGGTGAAGGGTGTTTACCCACTTCAATTGAGACAACATAGACATTACCTTCTTCATGGTCTGACTTGGAACACCCAGCAACTGATACACACTCTTATTTGAGAGGACATGGGGAGCAGAGAAGGATGCTTATGCAAGCATGAGAAGTGCATTGCCAGCCTCAACATCCATAGACTAAAGCCTTCCTCTTTCTACTCTGTAAATCTGGGGCCTTGCCTTGTCTTATTACCCTTTGGTTCAACATTAAGAAAATATTTATGCTTCAAAGTCCTGGGCATTAAGCAGGTACTTGGAGTATCAGGAATTAAGTGTCACACCTTGGTGACGTAATTCAGCATTTAGCCCTGCTTTATTCCATTTTCTTTTTCCTTGGCTACTTCAAAGGTTTTGCAATGCGAAGGATGAGATGTTAAAGAGGTGGTCAAGATTTTCAGGGGCAATCTCACAGGTGTCTGTTCTTTTCATGCTCAGGATCACGCTGATCACCAGTTTCAGATCTGAGAAGGAAATTAACCCCAGATCAGATTATCAGGGACAGTGACAGAATTGTTACTGTGTGGGGGATTACCCAGATACATTTCAGCCAATTTCTCTGGACATTAGTTCTACCTTGCTATGACCTATTCTCTGCCTACGCTTACTATTTGGGGAGCAAAAAAGGCCAGAGCAGAGGGAAAAAAATTGTACAGAGCTTTAAATAGGTTGCAATCTCTGGTTTTATCATAGGTAATTTGTAGTATTTAGTAGCCCTGATATACAGGAGGTCACATGAAATCATTTAGAAGTCCTGTCTGGATTCAATTTCTAAGAATGTATTAATCTCTGCCTGGCACACGAAAGATAATGGCATTTCCTTCAGTAAAGCCTCAGTCAGTGCCAAGAGCAGGAGTCCGACTGTCATCAGATCAGCCAGTGAAAACAAGAGGGGTATTTGGTTGTTTATTTATTGAGTCATTCCAGCTTGATACTGGCCTTATGCCAACGCATATAAGCTCAGAGATAAAGAGTTATTCCTAACGATAGCAAGACAATCTATTTCTCCCCATTACTGCGCAGAAATCTAGTGCTAAATTAAATCCTATCCCAGATACGCAGGTAATCTGAACCTCGACTTTCACAAGAGAGAAAAGGTTCAGGAGACAAGCTGGGGCACATCCAGAGAAGGGTCATAAAGGCGCAACGAGCCAGATCCCTGCATAAAAGTTCTGCTGTCTTTCAACAGCCCAGTGCAGATTTGAACTTGGAAAGGTCCAAAGGAAACTATTTAAACCCAGGTCCCAGAATGCAAAGGGAGCTAGCGGGATTGCTCAGGAGCCTGAAGTGGCATTTTTTTAGAGAGCAAACAATATAAAGTAAATAAGGGAGAATGACAACCCTCTGTGTACTCTAAAAGAGAACTAAAAGTCCCACTGGTGCGCTCTGCTTGTCAGAGACTACAGGAGCAAAACGCAAGCGTGTTAAAAGGCTCTAGCCTGGAAGAACTCCATTTTTTTCTTCTTTAAAGTAATGAAATGGTTCAACAGCCTTCTGAAAGGTGAAAAATCTTTGCCTGTCTACATTTGTAAGAGAAGCCTGAATTACCTGCCTTTCCCTTTAAGCATTTTCAGATACAAATCAAACACAGATGGCCCATTATGTTTATGACCTCACTGTCAATTGCTCTAGATAGTGCATGCATTAATTATTGAAATATTTTCATAGTATACAACTTTTTAGTGTTCACATTGTCACAGATAATTTCAACTTTCTGATTAGGAGATATAAACAGTGCTATAAACAGTCTCGAATGCCATAAAAGCCACAAATATACTGGCCTTTCCTTTTCATATAATGAATACAGCTTTAAAATAAGAAAAAGAAAAGGAAAAAAACTAACAATCAAAAAAAAACCTGGCCTCAGTCCTGAAAGTCAACATTATGTTAACATCCCCTGCGATACATAAACGATGCCAAAGCCTATTACAATTGCAGTAAATCTTGATTACCAGAGTTGTTTGTTATTTATGTCTAGAAGATAAAGATAATATCAGGAATAGCCCCCTTCTTTTTGGTGTATAAATGACATCCATAAAATATTGCGTTTTTTAAACAGTGAAAAACACTTGATTGAGGTTTTCAAACTGTTGTGTCTGTTCTGCATCAAGAAAACCACCTTTGACGAGTCAGCAGGCAGTAGCATTGCTTTAATTCTCATTTACTTTCATTAGTAAATATTGAAAACTCTAGACCAAGTCCAAAAAAGCCCATAAAGTCACAAATTGCTCCTAGGAGTGGCTAACTAATGATTTTTAGAATAAAGTCATCAAAAATACCAGTTTCCTCAGAAACAGCCCACTGAATGAGGATTAGAGCATTCTTCTAGAGGTAAGATCTAAGTTTATGTTCTCATGAGCAAAGAGGAGGAACCAAACCAAACCTTCTCTTCCTTGGGGATATAGAAGATAAACGGTGGGGAATGGTCTTACTGCCAGGTAAGTTTTGGGGAGTACCTTGAAAATATCCACCAGCTGCAGATCCCTTAGCATCAAACCAGGATGTCCCACGTGTGAAAAACACCAGCGAGTTCTGCGCTGCCCACTCATCACTGGATCCATATATTGGATTCCTTAAGTAAAATAAGATTTAATCTTGAATTCCTATACCCTTTTTCTCATCCTACATTCATTCATAGTATGAGAAACTTTTCCAGGTAGGATCTACCTTCCTCCAGCAGAAAAGCATAGGAATTTTTATTACACGCACTATTAAAAAACAAACATAAGGCAGGTCACCTGGTGATTAATGCTGCAAGAGCTACATCTCTATCTAGAGAAAAAAAAAAAGCAGCTTCTTTTACTTATGTTTTTATTGCCTTGACATTTCTGCAAGCCAAAACTAGAAAAGGAACCCCAAATTTATAGGGTGGGGAATTAAGAGTTAATCCTTCCTAGAATATTCCAGATGAACAAAAAGGAAACATGCCTTTTTAATATTACTATTTTTGGCAAACCCCTCCAAAAAGCTGATGCCATCCAAAACAGCAAAGGTAGAATGAGGGGGGGAAAGAAGAGAAAGAAACATCTCAAGCAAGTAGCCCAAGGGAAAAATAAGTTCATGACTAGCACATTTACACCTTTGCTGATTTATTTAAGGTACAAGAATCGTGTAATATGACCTGTTTGCTGCCCTAACAAGCATTTATACTTGCAGCAGATCAAGTCCAGACCCACTTCTTGTGGCGCAGGCAACATTCACAGACTCCTCAAGACCAAAACGCACAGACTTAAGCTCTCTACACCTTCCCATAAGCATAGTGGGAAAATAGCTAAAAGAAAGAAAAAAAACCCCACACACCATTACTTCTTAGCTAGGTAGTTGTGGAGAAGCAGAAGTATCCCCACTAACCAAAGCCCCAAACTTCACACCCCACCTCTGATTTCTCTTAAGTGTGGTTTGGCTTTTTATAGAGCTCAGATTTATTCTCCCCACCCCCACCCCCCCAGGGAGGAACCACACCAAACAGGGGAGTGTTTCTGGGGTACTTCCATGAAACTCTCCCAAATATTTCCCATCCCCTTATGTCGCTCTTCTCAAAGGTTCACCATCTGCTGGAGATGCTCTGATATTTGAAATAGCCAAAGACAAAAGAGAAACAGCTGGCAAAATAAACCCCTAAATTTTTCAGGACCTCCCTTGTCTCAGGAGATGGAGACTTCCAAGTCCTCCATGGTCCCAGTATTTCTTTAGGCCAATTTGCATGCCAGGTCCCAGCTGGCTATAAATTCAGTGCAGCTGAAGGCTGCTCTCTTTAATGTATGTTCTTCCTTGGGAGGGGTTCTACATGTTGTTAAAAAGGAGTTAGGAAGAAGAGGATTCTTTTGCTGGGCAAAAGTTATTTTGGACCTGAAGGAAAGATGTTTTCCTGTAGGTTTCCTGTGGTTCTTTTTCTATGCAGGACTGCTATTAATGTATTCTGCTTATTTTATTTATTCTGAAATTATTAGCACTAGATTTTGCTATAGCTGAGAAACAGAAGTAGGGAAATAAGGCTGCTTAATTTGTTGTGAGGGTGGTTGGGGTTTTTTTTCCTGTAGAGGATTGTTAAGGTTTTTCTACAGCTTGAAGGGCTAAATAAAGCTCACACTTGTGGTCATATCAAATGGATAGTCTCTATCAACTCTTATAGCACTACCACTTATAAGAGATAGCAAATATAGGCTCTTCCTTTTTTTCTTTCTTCTTTTTTCTGCTTCTAAATAGAAAGCAGAGGCCTGATTAAGCTTCTGTCCTTGTAGGTAACCAAAAAATGTATTGTTCAATTGCAGCAAATCATTACTGCTTTTTTTCCTATATACTATGAAGAAAAGTGGCTGTTCAAGAAAAGTCATATCCTACTGAAACATGTTTGGTGCTGGTGGAAGCAGGCTGCCTGTGCAAACGGATCTTTAGGGATTTATGGTGATCAGTTTTTCCAGCATTAGGAAAGCCTGAGAGCACATTATTTTTAAATGAGTTATATATTTAGCGCTATGCCCACCGTTCTTTCAGTTCTAATTTTAGAGGGCAGGGGACAACTCTAGCACTATTGTAGCCTTGTCTAAATTTAATATAGTTGAGTAGCTGATGATTATCAGAGAGATTGCCTTTTTGCTCCTTCAGGAATTTTTCACTCAGGAAAAAAAGTCACTGTGTAGTACTCAGCTTAGGGTATTGTACAAGTTGTAGTACATGAGGAAAACGTGTGCTCTGAAATAGTCTTTAAAGACCAATTTCTTACTGCAGATTTCAGAAGCAGAAAATGAGGTTGGTTTGGGCAATATTTTCCTTTGCCTTATGTAGAAAAAGCAGCAAATTGTGCTGGTAAATACCAGTAGACCAGTCCTATCCCTTCTCTGTATGAGTACAGATGCCACTAGATAAAGAACAGAACTAAGGATCTTCCAGTTCACCAGTTGGCTTGCGAAAGGGGTGAGGAGTGGTGTTCCTTTCTGCTTGCCCAATGCCAAGGGTCAGGTGGTCCATCCAGAGCCATGGTTTGAAGACCAGAAGAGGAACTCTTCTAATACTTCAGTCTCTTACAAGATAAAGCTCCCAGATGGTTCCCCCACTTACAGTTATGGGTAAGTGTGACTTTTAACTCTTACATGGGTTTCAAGACAGTCTGGACCTCCATGTGTTGTTTTTCTTATTATGGTTATAGTGAGCAGTATCGTCTCAAGCAGTGTCTCTCTGAATTTGTCAAATGATAAGCTATCCATATTTTATGGAAACAGGAACTTGTGATGCTGGGAGGTTTTTTAAGTGTAAGTGATTAAAGGCAACACACACAAACAGTTTAGCATTAGAAGCAAGCTTAATCTGCATAACTACACAGTGTCAAAGATTTTTTTTCTAGACAAAGGGTGTTTAATGAAAAACTCTGCAAAGAGAGGCCTTGCAACTTCCTATAAATATTGGGCTCTCTGCCTTCCTTCTGAAATATATTAACAGCCTCAAGAGGGATTATTGATGCTAGCAAGTAAGTTTAAGCAGTCCTCAGAAGTCCCTGACACTGTGTACAGCATTAGAGTTTTGCATATGGTTCCCCCCACATGCACTTAAGTGTTTTGAGGTTGGGGTGATTGCAGGTCTCTGAGAAAGCAAGATTGATAAAGCAAAGCAATCGGAGTTATTTCCTATGCATGAAATTGATTAAATGCTTCACTAAATGGCTTATAAATTTGGCTCTCATATTTCTGTCACCCACTGCACAGATTACAGAAACTCCGTCTATATCCATGTTGTATACAATACCAAATTACAAAAGGTTGTAAAACCTAATGTTTTGTTTAAAGTTTTGAGCAGGACCATATGCCTTTGGTGACCTTGAGTAAGCTATTTTAATTCAAAACATTTTAAAGAGTAGAAGAGAAGGAAAAAAATCCATCTGCATAACAAAACTGAACTAACACAATTTAATACTTAGTATGCAGCATATCATTTCTTACTTCTTGCCCGATAAAATGTTAAATCCCCTTCTACCAGAGTATTCTAATTTTACAGCTACTAAGCGTATGTGGCATGAAACCTAGAATCTCAGGTTTCCCCAGATTGAATTTGCTTTCCTTATTTTATGATCTCTGTTATCAAATCTATCTGGGAACTTACATGGTCCCCTTCATTCTGGAACCCATGTGCATCAGGCACTAGTGGCACTGATCTCATCAGACCCTTTAAAATGAAGCTCTATTGATTTCTGACTTAGCATAGAGTTTCATTACCTCCCAAAACAGGATGAGCAACTGAGGCACAAAGATGCTGAGGCTCTCAAGATGCCAAAAGCAGGTGTGAGTAGTTTGTGCCCGGATCTGCTTGCTTCCCTTTCACATGGGACAGCCAAATGACTTGTACAGTTTGGGGCAGAGCTGTACAAATGTAGTCAGCTGCTGATACAGTATTAGTTTCCAGACTGTGCTTAGTCACACACAGTGTCCTGCGCACACTTAACAGCTGCTGGTTGCACCCAGTTATGCTCTCGGTCCACAGCAGAGCAAACTATTGGCCCATCGAGTCTTCTGTTATTTTAAAGCCTTGTGTTGGCTTATACCTTGGCTGTCCTGGTGTAAACATCTGACCTGGAAACTTGAGCTCACCCAAAGCTGTCTAATTGTAGGAAAGGACATTACTTACAAAGCCACAGATATATATTAGCCACGCTAAAATAGGTAGATGGCTTTACAGAGCCAGTAAACATGCTTCTGCTGACAGTCCTAAATAACATTTTACAGGTTCCTTTTTACATGCAGCTCTGTTTTACAGATGGAAAAGTGAGGTTCAGCAGGCAAACAGGCTTTGCCCAGTGTCAGAGAGCAAGTTCTCTGGCAAAGCTTGAGGCTGAGCTCTGGCTCTTCTGCTCCCCAGTGCTTTAAGAACCCAGCCATACTCTCCTTAGCTGTACAAATAAAGATCTTAAGCGATTAAATGTAAGTACTGAAGCGAAGCTCATAACAAGCAAGGGTGAATTGGCATGAAATGCAAACGTAAGCATGAGAAAATAATCCGTGTTTTTTACCATAAATGCCTGTTTTCTACAGGAAAAGCTATGTTCTCCTATAACATTTACAAGCCATCTTGCCCCAGCAAGGATTAACATTTGGCATCGAAGTACTGATCTGGCAAAGAGCTGCCAGTAATGTAATCTTTTTTACAACCAATGACATGCTTAAAGTCTTGACGGACTTGACCTCTGCCCATTGCTAATCCCTAACTTTCTTGCCCATTCAGATGTACATCTTTAAAGAGATGACACCAAACGTATAGCAAACAGCTAAACTTTAACTGAAGGTGAAACAAGAGCTGCCCAGAGAAAAACATTGGGTGGAGGGAAATCTGAGTGTTCCTTACTCAGCCTCATGCTGGGATTTTGACCCCATCATGGGGGAAGAGGTGCCTGCTCAGTTATACATGTGCAGTGGCTTTGTCTCTGCCCAGATGGGAGAACACACCTTTTGGCACTCCAGGAGCACTGAAGAGCTCTAGCTATAATCAGACTCTTTATGCTCAGGCTGTCTGAACAGTCCTTGATCACAAAGGACTAAGCTAAACAAAGTAGATGAAGCTCACACATGTTAAAATGAGGCATAAAGAGACCTTATATTTTACTGAATCAGTTTCTTCACTCCCAGCTCAGTCATTTGGTTTAAAAACCAAAGTGATAGATTTACACTATGTTCAGATAAAATAACAGACAATCCAAAAAGATTCCAGCTGTCTTTTCTTTCATTTGTGTGACAACCAGTCCTGGGACACATGCCAGCTCCTCAGATATTGCTGTTCCACAGCCTAGTTATTCTAACTTCTGGCAACTGGTTATTTGACCTCTTGGTGGCTTGTCATTTTAATATCACTTTCTCTATGTGGATAATGTGGTAGGAATCCCTCCTTCATAATGCAACAGTCTACACATGGTAACTGGCCAGAACACTGAAGTATTGTGCTGCTAAGTCCAGTGTTGAGCTACAGCTGAGGAGTACTTATTGTGGTTGGGAAGCACAAAAATATGGTTGAGTTTCTTGTTCATGAATCAGTGGTCCCCAGCCACTGGGAGAAAAATCTGTTCTTTCCTATGCCATGTTACAGACCATTTCTGGGTCACTCTAAAGCCATGTGATAGATGAGCACAGCTCTGGCTCCAAAGGACGCACAAAGAGGAGGTCAGCTGAGTTGCATCAGCCCTCATAGCTTCCACTGGCTTGTGGGTGATGGGTTACATCACCCCTATGTGAGAAACCAGCCAGGTGTAAAAACTCACCTATATTCCTCTGTCCCATTACTAGTGATTACAGAGTGGTATAAAGGCCAGCAGAGTGCTCTGTATCCCATGGAGATCCTCCAGTGAGTGGCCAGTGCTGTTAGATGAGGGTTGCTTTTCATTAGTTGCCAAAGCAGACTAAAAGCATTTCAGAAGAACCTGGCGTCTCTAGGCAGTCCAAGCTTCTGATGCTATACTCAAGTGAAAAAGCATGCAAGCAATCCAAACAGAATCAGTAGCCGTATATGTTAAATTAAGGCGATATTCCACTGTAAGCCCTTTGTTCACCTTAAGCAGTCAAAGCACAGCCATAGATTATTTCTTTTTTCCAGTAGTCTGGGAATGGGATCTTAGAAAATGGTGTACTCAATCTGACATGGACTTAAATAGGTTTCAGAATAATCCATTATGCATCAAGTGTTTAATCGACATAATTAATATTTTTAAGGAGAGCCATTTACATTGTAAGTCCTATACACATTATTTACAATTTCAACAGTAACAGTTAATGCTCTGTGACAAACTATATTGTTTCCAGCTTGTTATCCATTCATAACAAGGTCAATCTATTACCATTATTTTTGTGAATGTAGCTGTTACCTTGAGGCAAAAAGTTAATTGTAAATTACAGAGGAAGGATTATTGAGTTGGGTTTTTAAACTGTATTCACTGTAATGCATGGTAATGGTGCTATTTTATGAAACATTTACATTTAAAAACATTTGAAACATTTTTGCTATTCGTATCAGACGTGCTGGACAAATTAACTTCCAAACTTTTCAAGAACTTAATGGGAAGGGAAGAGAAATTTGAAAGGATCCAGCTGAACATTTCATAACCACTGCAGTTAAAACCAGATGCAGTCTCATCTAGTCTTCCATGTTGTCTGAGACTAGTCTCTCTGCCATTACCATCCAACACAACTCTGAGAAGTGCTTAGTGCTCTGAGAAGCAGTAGGTTTGATTGTAATTTAACAGTAACACTTTAGACCTTACATCACAGAAGTGATCTGTAAGAGATGTATCTTAACATTATATTCAGCCCCTGGTACATAATCAGCACACGGTGCCAGTCTGATGTCTGAACTCTTCTACCTCCCTATTTTCATACAATTTCTACTGCATTTCCTGATGCCCCAGGAGACAAAGTTAAGTTTTATATTTATGTCCTGCCTTGTTTGCTCCCACCTGAGCAGAAGCCAAAGGGTATGTGGCATTGCTGCTTCCCAGGTCGCAGTAAAAGCTGTCATTCATAGTCTACACGGAAAAGGATGGAAAGCCATCATAAAATCTGTCTTACCTGCATCATTTTAATGATGCACCTCAGGGCAAAACCCATGAGCTTTCCATTAGGTCATGGATTTGTCCATCTTAATGGACAATGGAGTGTTGACACCATTTAACTTCAGTCCAGACAACACTTCGTGCTACGCCCACAGATACAGCAGATCTGCCTGCCACATGGATCTCCACCTTAGTTGTCTTCTATATTTGTACTTTGAATTAGGTGACTTATCTAACAGCATTTGATTCTGGCTTCAATTATAGCTGGCACTGAATCTGCACAATCACTTCCAGAATAACAGAAGACAAACTCATAAACACCAAATATTTTGAGCTGACTAAAGGAAGAAAGAGGACAATCACTGATCAGATGCAGAAATGCATTTCTAGTAACACAGGGATGTATGTTAAAGCTTTATGTTCTTTACTGCAGAATAGCCAGGTGAGAGCTGTTGGGATAAATGCTTAACCATCCTATATAAGATATGTTCTGACTTCTCAGTGATGAAGTTTGCATAGGAGGCTTGGAGTGTTTGGGTGAAATGTATTTCCTCTGAAATTTTATAGAAAGCAATTGAAATCAATTAGAATCCATTGTTTCAACACCCAGCTGCTCACTTGAAGAAAAAAGAAGCCTATTCCTTTCTTCCTCCTCTCATAATGAAAAAGAAATTTGTCAGGCTTATGGATTCTATTTGAAAGGCTTAATATGCTAAATCAGACCAGGTTTTCTTTTACCACATGCTCTCAGAAACTTCAAGGCATCATCGGGTATTAGTTTGCAAAGGGTTAAATAACATTATTTCTCTGGTCTCCATTGCTGGTAGTATGTTCAAAGTGCACAAAGCTCAAGACATGTGCATTCTTCGTCCAATAACTTGTCCAGTAATTGGTATATTGATTGCTAATGTCATCATGTTTTAGTATATATAAACCCTCTCACTCTATCATACAGCCGCCAACAATCCAAGAAGTCATTGTTTATTCATTGTAACTCCCAAACTGGCCGTGTCAGATTCTGCTTGAGGCCTTGCTGATAAAAATCAGCAGATGATTGGGCACACACATTCTTGACATGGCTGACCCGTGACATCTTAGGGCCAGCAGGGAGCCTGTCATTATGTGTACAATACTCTTCTTTCTTTCCCCTTATCTATTCCCAGATGACTTTGAGATTTTTATTAACTCATTAATGACTGAAGATGTCATTAAAGAAAGTGGGGAGGAGGGGGAAGAAGGACATTTTGTTTGTTTGTTTAAAAGTGGGGAGCAGTAAGCTATTGGCTCTGCAGAGAGAAACGTGGAGGAAGCCTAAAGACAAAGCTGAAGTCTGTCTACCCAGAGGAAAAGACTGTTAATTCATTAGGATGACTAAAGCTAGTGTTTAGATGGAGAAAATGTATCAGGCCATATTTGAAACACAACTGAAGAAGGAGGGATGGATTTCTCCATGTTTACATAGTACAGCCGGTAGTCCTTACAAGCACAAGAGGATGTCTTCCTGGTGCTACCTGGGTGTTCAAACACTGAAGTTTTCAACTCAGAATTAGTTTTGTGTTCAGGGCTATAATTTCATCACGTATTTAAAAGTATATTGTTTTATACAGGGAAATAACGTCTGCTTTTTTATTTTCCTGTAAATATGTCAATTGAACAGCATTTTATATAGTAATCACACCTGCAGTTCTCCAGGTTTGGTTGGGGTTTTTTTGCATTTTCAATTTGTGAATTCTATCTTGAATATAACAAACTACCAAATATAACTTAGCAGATTTTTACTATGTGGTCAGGATTTGATTGCATTAAAATATATATTTGGAGCAGAAATTTCATATGAGTTCACCCGTAGCCTGCTTCTGATCCTACATCAGTCAGTCACTAAACTTCCTCTGAATCCAGGGTAAACAACTAGTCATAGCTCATAGGCTTTTCTTCTATTTTAAAATCTTGCCTATATTTCTTAATTTCTCTTTGAAACTACCTCACAGCAGATATTTTTATTGGAAGCTGGATTCACGTGACAGAGTAATCTTTTTCCTGCTGAAATTTGGGTATTTTCTGTCATTAAAGGCCTCTTGGTTCAGAACCAAGGACTTAATATTTTAAGGATTGCAATTATTTTATTTTAATGATTGCCATTTGTGGACTGACTGAGGAATAGTGAATGCTTTTCTGTCTTAGGCAGCTGCCCTCCATATGGCTGTTGATCTCAACCTAGAAATCTCTGATGTGATTGTAGTGGTACTGGACGTTAAAGTGACATAGAGCTAGATGTCATCTGCATTGGCTGGCCTTTAATAATCTTTGTTTCAATCTCTATCTTTTTGATGAGGTGAGTGGAAGAAAGATGAGCTGGTTTCCCTAAGGGCCCTGCAAGTATTGGTATAAAATAATAGAATAAGCTGCTTGGATGTGATCTATGAATTACTAAAACCAACTCAAACAGGAATCTGCTTATTCTATCACATAAGCTGCAGATAATGGCTTGCCAATCAGACATGTCAATCTGACCTTATAAACTGACTATAGCAAGTTTTAGAACTAATAGACACTTAAAAGAAAAGGCTTAATTATGCCATATTGTTTATGACAACTCTGTTCTCTTCACTCAACAGATGATGCAGATCACCTGGGCCATAGGGCAAGCATTCTTAAGAATAATGATAATATTTGCTGTGTGTCCTGAGTCCTTCCAAAGATAGTGGATATTTTCTGCAATATTGGAAGTCATTTCTGGTTTGCTTCTTTGAGAGGTTTTTATTCCTCTGTTGTCTCCTGATAATTAACAGAACATTGTTTGTATTGCAGTGGGAACTGGGGTTCTCCATCAAAGGTCAGGCATTTGTGCAAGATGCTGTCTGGAGCTTTAACAAGCTATATATATTTTTATATATATTTTTAATATATATATGTAATTTTAAATATATATATTCTAAAGGAACACAGATGGGTTTGGGGGGGGAAGAAAAAGAGAATGACTGGCAAGAACACATCAACATGTGCTGGCCTAATCAGCTATGCCCAGCTTAATCAAGGTGTACCATTTACCTAATGTACCTTTCTGACAGGAAGCTTTCCTTTCTCCTCACTTGCTGACACCCAGACTCTCCTCCATCACATGCTGAAGTGGGAACCTGTGATGAATCTTTGGATAATGGACTGTTGCTTTGACAAACTACTCCTAGTGAAACACGTGCCTGTCTTGGCAACAATAATAGCCAAGTACGGATTTTTGTGGAAGAAATAGAGGCTTTGGGGGCTACAGCACCAGACTCTGAGTCTATAAATTGCTGGACTGGGATGTTAGATGCCTTTTAATATTTTCAAACATCCAGTAGAGTAATGAAAGAACTGTAGGACTATCCTGATGTAAGACCTCGGGAGAGTTGTTTTCAGAGATCATGGGAGCTCACAACTTGTTTAAGAACATGAAGTCCTATCCGAGTAATAGCTGGAAATAAGTTGCTTGATTTTTCTATCCCTAAAGACAAATTCTTGTAATAGCAAAAGTGTAAAATCCAACAAAGAAAGGCTTGATACTTCCAGATACTCCAGCCACATCACAGTGGAAAAAAAAGGCGTACTGACAGTGAAACTCTTCGGGGTAAATAATGAGGACAGACTTCTCAGAAGTAAACTGGCATGGATTTGTCCATGAGATGTCAGATTCAGAACTTGGGAAATGAAAAGCCTCTATATACCAGAGAGCAGGCCCTAGCCCAGCAGTGGCAATTCAGCCTTCTGAGCCACAGGGACTTCCTTATAAGCAGTGGTATATTAAATGTGGAATCGGGTAGGCTGAAGGGACAGCAGTAACGCAGAGACAATGTGCAGTGACCAGATATGAGCTGAAGCCAGACACTAATTACTCTGCAGTAATTTTGTTTTCCTCTACAGTTGACTATCTCTTGCTCCTGGAAGGTAAATGCTTTTCCCATCACTTAGGTTTTAACATCTGGTACATATTTTAGTTTAACAAATGCTGGGGAAAGAGCAGGTTTTGTCTATTTATCAGATTTAGTATCTTTATTAATGCAAAGATAAGGGTGGATTTTTATACTGTGCACATAGCTGGAGAAGGTCGGGGAAGAGCACTTTTAGACAGGCCTAGGTCAACAAAACATATTCATCCATCACATCTGCCAGAACGGAAAGACAGTTGTCTTGATGCTCGGTCAATCAGAGACCTTTCTGCTGAGTCAACTGACAAGATTGCAAATATTTGTGACAATGAGGACACTTATCCATTAGTAAGTGGGCTGAAGACCACCTACACATTTGGTGGTGGGTCTTCAGCTTAGCAAGTTCTACACTCTTGAACACCAACATATTGCTATTTGTGGTCCTCTTCTCCTTATCAGTTGAGAATCATTACCAAAAACTAAGCTAGAATAAGAGGAAATAACAAAAGGAAGTGATTCTGAGGTGATAGTGGTGGAAGGTGTGAGAGTCAGTAGAAAAGTACAGTAAAGAAACCCATGACAAGTCATGATAAATGGGTCGTTATAAAATTCATGTTTAGGCTGCACCAGTCTGGGGATAATGCCATTCGTCATGGCAACACTGGGGCACTAATGAGCCCTCATTGCATATTCATGGCTCTGGCGCCTCTCTTCTCTCTCTGCCTCCCTCCCACCCCGAACCAATGCCTGGTAAATATCTCCACCTCAAGCTGAAACTCGACTTAGGCTGCTTTCTTTTTTTTTTTTATTATTATTTGTTATGTTGCAGCAATTACACTGTAAAAGTGCTGCACAAGATTGATTGCTCTGATCTGTAGTTCAATTGTAAATTAGAATACACATCCCCCCGGGGACACACGGCCCCTATTTGTGATTAAGAAAAAAGCCCCATAATAGACTAATAGCTAAAGTTCTCTCTCTTTTACTTTCAGGCAATTAGCTTGATGAAATGGCCTCTTTTTGTGTACCCTGGAAGTGTAAACCGATATCATAATGAAGTATATGATGTTTATTCTATTATTTTCACCTTGCCATGTATGCAGGAATGCATAAATAATGGCTGCTTTGTCTAGTACATTTACTGATTCAGAAGTAAACTATGTCTTAAAGATGCAGTGTATGACCCTGCAGTCTGATGTTTAAGCTGGACACTGCGACTAGTCCCCATCAAAACTAACATTCTGCCTAAGGAAGTTGGAGACCATTTTTATTTAGGTGTTTAAACACTGTTTGCAAGGCTTGCATTTATAAAGAACCTTGATTGGAAAATCCTCCTAATAATCTTGTGAGAAAAATAAGGTATCTCCATTTTACAGAAAGGAAAACTGATGGAGAGATGTTGAACATGTCACACAAGCTCACACAGGCCCTTGGTAAGCGCTGAAGAAATCCTAGCCTCTTGAACTTATTTTCAGGCAATGAGAAGCTTCCTTTCCTCTCTCTTGTAGTGTTATTAATGCTGTCATGGATGGTTCATGGAATGTCTCTGACCTTAACTTGCCTCAAACACTTGAGACTTCATGGTGTCATGGTTGCCTTCGTTCCCATGTGACATAGATGGCTAGAGCTCTTTCACCTGAATCCAGGGTGGATATGGTCATGCCCATATTCAACATCATGTGTTGGGTGCTGGCTTTCCCAAGGCTCAATTTGAGCTGTCAGTCTAAGCGAAGGAGTCATGTTGTGAAATAGCATTGTAACACTGTGATGGTGTTCGTGCAGTGGAGCTCAAGATAAATATCTGGGAAGAAAACTGCCATATGGTGACAGCTTTAGCCATACCTGCTTTGTGACTAAAGGTGCTTCTACGTTAGCCTTTCACTTCTGCCCAGGAGTACACTTTTGAAGTGAATCTTCCAAATGACCCTGCTTACCCTGCCCCACAGCATGAGGCAGCCTTGGAGCATGCAAACTGAAGTTTAATGTGTTCTGGGAGCTCCAGCAGCTAATGGGAATTCAGTCCACAGGAGCATGCTAGGGCAAGTCCAAGTAAACCTCTGACATGCAGCGACCTGGGACCAGTCCCTGCTCTTCAATGCACAGTACTAGACATACCTTTATTTGCCTATTTGCTAAGTGAAGCAAAGTTCCTATCGGAGGAGTTATGAGAAGTTCAGATCATATGGGAGTGAGGACATGAGGAAGTGCACTGGTTTATGAATAATCCATCAGTGTATCTGCAATATTTTCATGTAATTTCAATTCTGAGAGAGGTTCTGTAGGGGAATATAAGAGTTTGGAAACATTTTGCTAAGCACTACCAGTGCAAACCTTTAAAGGGTAACGCTCTACATGGCTACAATACCATATTCTGTTTAAACTTGTTCATCATTGTCTTCTTGCATGACAGCCTTGGCATTTAAAATATGTTAAGGGTGACACAATACTTTCACCTGGTGAAGACATACATCACTGGAAGGATGTTCTCATAAACAAAGTGCTGCAGGCTATGATCTTATCATTCTCCTCTTCCTTCTTCTCAGTTCAGTTCAATGACAAACACATATTTCTCTTCTTTGCTCCAGTTTCTGGTCTAGAGAAACCTGGTGTTGGAGCAACAGGTGATGTTGCAAATCAGAATGACAAGTGTTGGTGGTGGCTTGGTGGGGGGAATGCAGCGGTGGGGGGGCAGGAAACATGCAATGAATTCTGTCATGCTTCGGCCGGTGCACCAGTTCTACCCAGTGCTGCAGTTTTACAGCATGAACAAAAGTTTAATCAGGTGCGTGCCTGCACACGCATGGGGCTCTTTTGAGAAAGACAAAGCAAATTAGAGTGTTCACATGTAATTAGCTGGCTATTAGTGTGGTTCAGCCAAGGCGATAGGCAGATGGTAAGCTTTGAGATAACTTGCAGATAAAAGGGCTGAAGGTGTTCTAGAGAAAGCTGGAGGTAATAGTTCAGAAGAGAAATTCCTGACAAATTGAGCAGGCATCTAAGGATGGTCTTGCCCTGCACCATTAGCAAGGCACAGTGTGACTATACAGGCCTTCCCTCTCCCTGCTACAAAGCTTAACCCTTCCTGGCATCCAGTGCTCTTTGTCCCCAGATAGCCTACTCTTAATTATTTATGAATTAAAATACATTTATAAATTAAAACTTAACCACAATTTTCTGTTTGAAAACATTACTTTGGACTAAAACTGTGAAATTCCCTGCTCATGCTTCCTGCCCTCTGTCTTGTGACAGCGTGTGAAACAGTCTATAACCCTTGCAGAGGCTGGAAAACCTCCAAGTATTTATCCGAGTATAGATGACCAGGTCTAGTAAAAACATTATCACTTACCATAAGTAAGGATCACACTTGGAAAGAAACCCAGAGTGTGTCCGAGTTCAAGTCTTCAACTTGTATGAAGCTGTGGGTATCTTACTAAATCTTCCTGCTAAATGAAAATGTCTTTATGCTTTTGTCGCATTTTGTAGCTGGCAGGGAAATGCTTCTTTCTGTCTTTTGGGGGTTTTTAAGATGTTTTTCAACTAATTCTCTGGCTAATCAATAAGCTGTTTAAAAAAAAAAATTCAGACTGAGCCATTTGCTTCAGTAATTTCAGAATATTTCATTTTTTGCTTTCACTTATAAATTAAAAATTAAAACCAAAATTCCCAAGCAAATGTTCACTTAGAAAAATATCTACTGAGATGCAATGATTTTGAAATATCTTTAACATCTTGTTTTCAGCTGAGGAAACTCATGAAAGCCACATTATTTTCTCCAAACCTTTTTGACCGTTTGGTGTTTTCCAACAGACTTCTCATGGAAAACTCCAGACATAATCCACTTGTATCATCAGTTCACTATCTCAGAATATTCTTGTTTGGGATGGCTTCTGAGAAGGAATAATTGAGAACTTCATGATCTGAGTTGATGCAGCACTGAAAATTCCAAATACTGGAGAGATTATCATAGAACTATATAATGGTTTGGGTTGGAAGGGACCTTAAAGGTCATGTAGTTCCAACCCCCTGCTATGGGTTCCACTACCCCAGGTTGCTTAAAGCCTGTCCAACCTGGCCTTGAACACTGCCAGGGATGGGACACCCACAACTTCTCAATTATCCATGTCCAAGTACCTCTTCATGTAAAAGATTATATTTCTCAAGGCACATATACCAATGGCCCATTGCCCCTTCTAGTCCTCTGCCTAGGACTGATCAAAGTGCTTCTGTGGAAGTGAAAATTTGTCATTGGTTTTGCACAGCGTGTACACTAATTCTTTACCGGTGTGTAAACTCTATAGCAAATCTGTTAGGATTCTGTCCTGCAAGGAAAATGCACACTTCATATATCAGAGGAAATTTTCTTCTTTTCTGTCATGCCATACATAGAATTCACCAAATAGACAGAAGTAGCACTGTTGGAAAGGGTTAAGCCAGATTCACTACAGAACATGCTATTTTTTTTGCAGACAAGGAATCACTTTTCAGTGTACAATTAGAAACAATTAGAACATAGCAATTCTAAACCCCCAAAGAAAATTACCACTTCTAGTTTTAACATTCATTTGTTCAAGGCTTATGTAGGCATTTGTCATGTTGGAGTGAATTCTCTACAGAAGAAATGTTGAACCAAGAGTGCAAGATTGTGTTGATGTTTTGGTTCATCTTGAAGGAGGGAACCTTCTGCCATAGATCTCAATTGACGCTCAAGGGGAAGAACAGCATGTACGAGGAGAACCAGCATGCCAGTGGCCAAGAGCCTGCCACTAGAGATAAAGCCTGGAAACCATGTCAAGGTAAGGGCCCTCACAAGCCACTCAGCAAATGCTTTCTTTGCAGCTCTTGCTGCTGTGCTTACTTGCTTCCCAATACCCATAGTCTTCGTTTTCCTCAGCTCACTCTGCAGAATGACAGGAAAACCTCAGGTTTTCCACAGTTTCTGGAGAGAGGAACAGGCTTTCAAACAAGTGTTTGCCTTGCCTGGAAGTAACTGTGCTGAGTTACATCAAAGGTCCAACCAGCTCCTCACCACGTCTGTGCAGAAACCCCTAGTAGATATACAAATGCCGGAAGTCAAACACACACTAATTCTTCTCCTGAGGTATTTTCCTTGTTCCTGCCACTCAGGGCATTACAGAGACTGATAATTGCGTAAAACAACGTTTAATGGTATCAAAGGAACTATCTTCCATGCATGTCTAGTCCTCTTCTAATCTATTTTTGATATCCTGTGGCAGAAAGTCCTACAAGTTAATTCTGCTGCATGACAAACATGAAATTTTGTTCACTTTAAACCTCTCTTCTTTCTTGCATTAACATAGTGAATAAATATTCCCCTCTTCAGAATATTCTTAACATTTGTCATCATATAAACCTCAGCCATCTCCTTTCAAAGAGTTCTAAATTTATCTAGTTTTTTCTCATGTGGAAGCAGATACATACAATTACCCACAAGAAAACCACTGTCAAGCCCAACTGTTGTTACTGAGACTGAAACTCTTCCAAAAATTAATTATTTAAAATAATCCAAATGGTGCAAATATCTAAAGATCAGGCAGATCTATAAAACCTGCCTACAGCAAAATCATGCAATTAGAATCATGCTCATAAGTGTTGGAGTCTTAAAACATTAATAGATCATTTTAATGGAAAGAGTTATTAAAATTGTATTTGATTTGCATTATTACAACACTGAATGCACTATGGAAAACTGAGTTCATGAGAGAAGTGCAGCACAAAACAGATTCTTATTGCTGGAACTCTAAAATAGACCATGCTTTACAGTTCTGCCTGAATTTTTCTTTAGTTTTATTCCTCTTCTAAATTGATAAGAACTCCTGTTTTTATATTAGAAATAGAAAGGAGGAGGAGGAGGAGAAGAAAATAGCTCGATATTGAAATAAAACCTCAGAAAAGTAATTTGAGGAGAAAAGAAAAAATCCTTCCCGAAGTAATTTGTATCATAGATGTGTTGTTCTGATCATAACCACTATTAAAAGTCCTATGAATTGCAGGGTTTCTGTAGATGATTTAGGAAAACGTTGCCCCAAATGTGGAAGCAATTATAAGGAAATTCATGACTCGTTAGTAAGCATTCCTTGTTTTATTTCTGTTACAAGGAGACTGTAATTTCTGCATCTCTATCTGACATCTTTGTATTGGGCGCTTATCCTCCCTGATGTGTTTATAACATTCCCCGTTTCATTAGTGGGACATCACCAATAAATCTGATGTACAAACATCTTCCTTAATCTGGCAGAAAGGAGAGTTTGTTGGAGTCAATGGGATCATTTCCATCCTTTCCAACAGGCTTGGAAATAAACCTACAAGGGTTAAAAATATATAACCAGAATCCCAAGGTGGATGAAGGAATGCAGTGCATTTTCTCTGCAACTGAGGTATTTTTAGTTTTGTATTCTTCAGAATCCCTATAAAGGTACGTCCCTCATGCACGGTTGTCTAAAATAGCGTTTAGGCATTTAGACTTGAGTTGATTTAATCCAGTACAGAAGTGTGCTCTAAATTTTTCAGGGCAGTGTAAATGTGCAAAATGGTGTCTTCATGTTCAAAAGCTCTGTATGATTTAGAGGAACTGTGCCAATAAATTAAAGGGTATTTCTACTAAAAATAGAAATGGTGATGTCCTGCAGAAAAAATATTCTCTGTTTTCTGAACTTAAAATATGGTTTAAAATTCAGTGATGAGATCCTCAGCAGGTGTAAATCATCACAGAAATGATGCTGTAACACTTTACATGATATTACCAAATTGTCTTGCTGGTAATTAAGAAAATCCTCTATGGAATCAAGACCAATGACAGGAGAAAGTGTAAGTTGATATTGTCTCAGCACGCATAAGTGGAAGACAGAAATATTCATGTGCATAATCTTACACCTTGCCTACATGATACCCAGTGGGCTAAAGTAATAGCATACAGAATTATCTCGGAAAAGGCAATTCTCAACAGAAACTAAAAATCTTATGAGCTGTCTGTAAATTTCTCATAATTCTACATGGCAAAAATGAAAATAAAACTAAGGCAAATACTTGGAAAATGTTTCTTTAAACTTTCTTTAAAAATTCAGACCGTATTAGTCAAATACTTTTCTGTATTTCATCCCAAGAAAATCAGTAGCTCTTTTTCCCATTTTCTTTTCATGGCCTTACTACAACTATATCTGCAGCCCAGAAAAACAAATGTAATTCCTATTGGGAAAGTAATGAAGTCATTCTAGTGAAATGTGACAAATTTTTGCTCTGAATTTCTGGTGCAAATTTCAGGGGAAATGGATACTTCTTAATTCAGTAGCCACTTTCATGAAGAGCCATGCAAACTACGTTGTTTCTTTAATATACCAACACACAGCCTTTTCCAAAATCAAACATTTCTTTATCATGTGCTTCCCTTCCTCAGTATTAAAAGTGCATCTCTTTGATCCTGGTGAAACAGACAGCTTCCTCAAGGAGATGTGAGAAACAGGTTACCTAGAGAACCTGTGGCTGCCCCATCCCTGGCAGTGTTCAAGGCCGGGCTGGATGGGGCTTGGAGCAACCTGTCTAGTGAAAGGTGTCCCTGCCCATGGCTGGAAGTTGGAACTGTGGTCTTTAAGGTCTCTTCCAACCCAAACCATTCTATGATGTCCATTTAGAGCAACATAGTCTCAGGGCTGGGATCTCAGATGTACATGAAACATGCTCTGACCTATGTCTTCTGCTCATGGCTTTCCTCATTATCCCACGGGGTTTTGAAATAACTTGCTTTTAATTCAGATTAAGTCACTAGGGAGGTGGCAGGTCTAAATCCCGTGTAACAAGACACATAGCTGATGACCAATACTCTGATTTCTAATTTTAGAAAGTAAGATCAGCTTTAATTCCATTATCCCAAAAAATACTTCAGAAATAGTTAACTGAGGGAGAAAAACTATAGTTCATAGTGGTGAATGACACTTGGATGCATGTTTTACAATGTCCTGTAAATCCAGAATAATCAGAATCATGATGTCATAACCAGATGGCATTACAAGGCTTACATCTTTACCATGCATAAAGATAAAAAATAGTCTGTATAGATTACTTGTGGGAATCTTTATTGCAGATATTAAAGGATATTAGCAGAAATCAGGAAATAATTAGGTGTATATATATATGATTAGTCTTTGACCTCGTGGAAAATGTAGAAGGCAAAAAATACTACGTATTAGAGATCCCTGAGCAAGATGTAGTCACCATGTGCACACATTAATTCAAAGACTTTTTCCAAGGTATAAAAAATAATCCACTAACAGCAGGAAGTAGAAATATGTGGACACTTCTCTGAAGCCCTCAAAACCAAACCTGGATGCCTCTCTGAAGCAGTCTCCAGCAGCATTGTCCTTCCAGGAGTTAATATCTTCGCAGTCCAAGCAGGGACACACTGAATATTAGCATCTTTCTGAAGCTGCTTGATGTATTGAGCTCTTTTTTAACTTGGTATCCTGAATTTTCTTGTGTTGTGTAACGTGAAGTGTAGCCTTTTTCCTTATTAATACAGAACACACAAATACCCACGTGAAAACTAGCAAAATGCTGTCTGTTGTAAAACAGCAAATATTTTGTATAGAGGGAAAATTCTGTGACCTGCCCACTAACGGAGAAACACAGATAGTTTCTCCTGTGTGGCTCCCAGTGAACTCATCCCATTTTGTGCATATTGGAGCTTTGTAAATCTCCAGAGCTTTGTGTTTAGCAAAGCAGATGTGCAAACGGGGAGATCCTGGTGACCTCACCTCTGAGAATAAGGCCTTTGACATACATTACTCTCCTGCTGACAGCAAGAGAGGTGTGGATCAGTTGGCATTTCACACCTGCAACTAATGTAGAAGTTGTAATGGTATAAGTGAGCATTAAGAATAAAAGCGATGCTTTGGACACGAACCAGCTATATTTAACAGGAAAGGTGCAAATCCGCATTATGACTCGGGATATGTATTAGCTGCAGCCCTTCTTTAACCTGGAAAGAAAGAATTATATCCAAGGGAACTTACCTCAAAGAGTTTCTCTTTCCTCTGGCAGAAGTGATGATTAGGCTAAAATTGGCCATTTGTTTTATCTGTAGTTGGGGAATATACAATTTAGTTTGTACAGCTTCAGCTGGTACACCAGTCTCTGTTCAAGATCCTGATCTATAGATACCTCTTCACAATCAACAGAGCAATGAACTTGAGTAGAGCTCAGGACCTCGCTCATCTCCTTTACCCTGGATTGTGCTGGCCTGGTAAATCTGCAGGGGGATGAGGTCTAGTTGAATATCCCCAGTTCTCCAGCTCCTCCTCTTCTTTGGGAAGTCTGTGCCTCCAGACAGGCTCCTGCTGCCAGGAATTACAATAGCCTTTCACCTACTATTTTCTTGTTGGTAACAATGATGTGCACTGCCCTTTGGGACTTTTGGACTTCTGCTAATAGTTTAGCGTGTATTAGCCTATAATACTACTGATCAGGGCTCTCTTCACTAAAGCAGATTTATCAGCTACAAAGCATTGGAGTTGGTTTGTGTGTTGCTGGATCTAGGAGTAACAAATCTTAATGGGTGGGTAGAAAGGTACTGTCACCCTTTATATCAGCTTGCTTTAGTCCTGGGAATTCATTTCCACTTGGTTTTTGGAGGTTTCTTTGTCAGTGTCTAGCAAGTGGCTGCTCTGATGCATCATGGGCTGTCTACTTGGCTGGGAAATGTCATGGGTGGAAAGAAGCAGTTTTGTCTCCTCCTGCCAAGTGTATACAGGGTGGGAAAGGGTTACACCAGCACATCTCCCCTTGAAAAGTCAGGGAACATGACCCCCCACCAAAATGGACCCCTGGGCAACTACGTGACATTCAGCTTGAGGAAGGAAACCGGTTTGTCACCTCATTGCCTAATGCGTGATCTCAAGTTAGAGCTGAGGTGTACCTATGGGTGCAAGAGATAAGATTGTTGTTAACGTTGTGCTTGTATTCTGAAGATACTCTAGTTTCCAGCCTCAGAATGGGATACAACACTTAAAACGTGGTGGGATTCTCGGTTACATGAATACTAACTTATAGGTTCTCCTACCAAATGAAACAAAGCATCTCTTCCTATGTATCCTCCTTATTTCTGTTAGAAGATGCAACGGCTCTAAAGTAGATGAGACCTGTTATAATCCACGACTCCCTAGCCTGAGAACTGTATGTACATATAGGATGGTGTTCTTACCCAGAATAATGTAAGCTGTGGATGAAGTATGTATGAATACTTTTGTGTAACGTGATTGTATGCGTATATTCTGCAAAATGTCTTTTGCATGTACTTGGAAAAAGTAATGTGTATGATTCAAAGTAATCACATACACTAAAGCATGCAGGAAGGACACAGAAGAGACAAGAGAAGGTATAGATAAAGGTAGGAAAAATGCCTCTCTGGCATTGAACCTTCAGTGTTTCTCAACAATCATGATACAGTGGCTTTGTTACTCTTGATGCAAACAAGCCACTGAAGTTTTCCTGCCTTTTTTCCCCCCGTGTAAGATGTCCTTTAAGCTGTGATGAGATCACTGGTGTCTTAGTTCATTTTTAATCTTTTCGGAAAGGATTCAGGAACTGCAGTGAGGTCATGACTGCAGTGATATCAAAAAGGATGGTTTTATGGAGGAGAAATTTTCCTCTCATTTAGCGAAAGCACAACAGAATTTGCAGCTGTCAAGTGTTTTGGACAAGTTAAGTTAGTTAATTTTTGACTGTTGTATGGTTTTGCAAATGACAGACTGCTTTATGCTCTTTTTCTCTTCCAAAGTATTGCATTAATCCAACACAGTTTACAGACAAAGCACCCTGCTAGAGTGGTGCTCCATTTGAACAATCATCTAGCAGCGTCCTTACCCATGGTACCACCCCAGTCACAGAGACAAGAGGGTAAAACAATCAGACTCCTCTGATTACTTCAGTGTGCTCACGTTAGACCTCTGTATCCTTCAGAAGGCAGATGCCTCACTGAGAACATCCTTGTTCCTGTCTCTTTCAAAGAGAAAAATCCTTGGGGCATCTCCCAGGGCCATGGTGTCCCTGTTTAATATGACGTATTTGTGCCTTATTGATCAATGGAGTAAAGTCAGGCATAAATCTGGACATTTCAGGCAATGACTGGGACTTGGAAATGCCAAACTTTCACTGTTGTTCTGATTTTACCTCCAGTTTTTTAACTCTCTGTTTGCTAAGTTAAGTAACAATGGATTGGATGGATTCAGTAGTGGAAACATGTAGGCAGATAGAACTGTATGCCTTGCTTTGCCATGGCCAATGTATTGTATTTTACTGTGTTCTAATGAACTTAAAAATTACTCCCCTGCATGCTTGCTGCCTGGGTCAGAGGGGTTATTTTGCGTTTGCTGTCTTCCTGGATTCTTGAGATAATTCCCTCTGGATTTGTTGGGTCAACAACAAAGCGGTGACAACAAATACACTGCTGCTTTAATCCAGTGCTATGCTTTCTCCCTCTTTGCAACATGGATTTGTGCCTGCTACCAGTTATACTGCTCCTAGTTTAGCAACTTTAAGGCATTAGTGACACAGCACAAAACCAGTTCCCCTTTCATATCTAGAGACCAAACATTCTGCATGATCTGTGTGACACAGTGGAGACCACAGGTTTAGTTTCACTCAAAGAGTTTAAGAGCTTCAGCTACCCAGAGAGGAGTGGGAGATTAATAGTGTTCACTGATAGCGATAGTGAACTGTGCGCTCTAAATCCCACTGCAAGCAAAGTGAGCCCACCTCTATACTACTAATACATATAGCGATAGAAAACCTTTCTATTTAAAAAGACTAATTAATAATGTTTAGTGGTCTGGATTTCTCCGTATGAATTGCAGGGATTTTGGCAAGCTTAGGGAGGTGGGGAAATAGGTTAACGCTGCGTTGTTTAAAATTGCAGGGGTTTAAATTGTTTAAAATGATACACAGATAGGGTTTCCACACCAGATTTGAGACATTTGTTCCTTTTCATTTGTACTAAAATTTCGGCTTGAGCTCACATTGCCATTCAACCCAGACTGCTTTCCAGACCAGCTAATTTGTCTACCTGTGTTCCATTTTAGGCCTTGGTTTTAATTTGAGGATGGTTCCTGCTAATACCAAAGACTGGATAGGACATCCATTAAAAGTCTACACAGCAATTGAAATGGAAAATTCCAAAAGAAACCCTATTAGAGTTTTTCTCCATCAAATCAACATTACAGACTTCTTATGCATTTCTTAATTAGACACTGATATTAACTGGACTGTTGCATGATTTAAATCTAGCTCTTAATCTCAGCTATTCTATGCTGCTGTAGTTTTTATGACATCCAACTAGCGACTGCTTTATGCATTAATCTATCTGGAAAACCACCTTCACTTTTTTTTTTTTGTCTTTTTTTAGAAGAATAAAGGCCCCAAGAAGGAAATGAAAGCTTTTGGGTTCAGCCATTAGTAATTTTCTGCTTAGTATTTGAAAAATTGCTTATTTTAATTGCTTCATAGAAGAAAAAGATATCAAAGCTAACGTTCTTTCTCTCCAAACTTTGTAATTATTTCCCTCAGACTCTTATTTGAAATGCCTTGAAAGGATTTTCATTGAAATGTAGATTTCTTCCCTTTCAAAAGTACTTTTATTCCCCCGTGCTTCTTTCCCCTTTTTTTCTCTACTGACTTCCTCCCTAGATTTAGAGCAAAATACATAGACTCCAATCTCTGGACACTGTAGCATGTGTCACACAGATGTCCCTTAAGTACCATCTTCATTAAAACTAACCTTCCCATGGCCTAGAGGCTGTGCTGACAATTGACCACAGGTCTTAGCTGAGCATCATTGGCTTTCCTCCACAGACAGTGAAGAAGTGATAGATGTTATAGGGGTTTGCTGTATCAGTCATACTCATTCTGAAAATTGCTGTGTGATTTGCTTATTAATATCACTACCACAATCAGGGAAGCTGAATGGAGACAATCTATAAATGTTAGTGAGAATGCCAGTGAAGTCTGGGGCTTGTGATACAGTTTAGGTTCAGGTGAGCTTTGTATAGTTTCAGTTTCTGTTTCCAGCAGTATAAAGCCTGAATATCCTAATCCAGGAAGGAATTTGCTAACCAAACCCCATAGTTAGTTCTGCATTGTATTTAAACATAGAATCATAGAATCATAGAATAGTTAGGGTTGGAAAGGACCTCAAGATCATCCAGTTCCAGCCCCCCTGCCATGGACAGGGACACCTCACACTAAACCATCCCACCCAAGGTTTCGTCCAGCCTGGCCTTGAACACTGCCAGGGATGGAACACTCACAACCTCCCTGGGCAACCGATTCCAGTGCCTCACCACCCTAACAGGAAAGAACTTCCTCCTTATGTCCAATCTAAACTTCCTCTGTTCAAGTTTTAACCCATTACCCCTTGTCCTGTCACTACACCCCCTGATGAAGAGTCCCTCCCCAGCATCCCTATAGGCCCCCTTCAGATACTGGAAGCACGAAGCTTCAGGATCATGTTGGCCTCATCAGTAATCCTTGATACAATACAACAATAGCAGCAAGAAGTTCTTTATTTCACCTATACATTTCCAGGGAATGTTATTTACTAATAGATTATGATCTGGTCAAAATGATCTATACATTCATTACACCTAGAGTGGGCTTTCATAACTCACAGTATCTAAGAATGAGGCAAAACTCACATTTGTTTATAGTGCAGAATTCTGCTCAGCAAAAAAAAAGGTGCATTGAAAATACTGTCCTAAGCACCTTGTGATCCATTCCGAGTCCTGGGTGATTTCTCATGCCAGCTCAAAAGCATCTTTAAGAGCCTCAGAAGAGTGAGGACCTGGCTGCTTCAGAATATAGCAGTTCTCTCTGCAAATAAGTGGTCCCGCAAGCCTAGTGCGGTCACGGGTAGGGTTATCTCACAGGGGGAATCTTCACAGTGGAACAAAACATTTGGAGAAGGGAAGATTGAAATGAAGCTAAAGAATTCTCAATATCAGATTTTACATGTGTTTCTTTGCAGTCACACAAAAGGAAGAAAGAGAACAAGAAAACGAGTTAGAAGATGGAGACAGAGATGGTCTTTTAAGCTACTTTTTTACTCTCTGAATTTACAGTACTGATAGACATCTTCATTCAAAATTACTCATTTTTTATATTCAGATACTACAGTTTTCAATACCAAGTCCTAGATTTGTCTGGACAGATTACCCTCTTATTTCCACAATGAAACTTAATTATCCTTTTTATGTCTTCAGATACTTTCAGTCTTTTCCTGAATCATTTCTGGGGACAGAGAGCAGCTGATGGGTCAGTCAGAAAAGCAAGTGTTGTGCATCCCTGCTGGCCACACATTTTTGAAGGCAGAAGCCCTTTGCCCCCAGATCTCCTTAGAAAGACTTTGAGTGCTAGTATATAATTTACTTGGACCTACTTTTGCTGAGCTTTTTACTAGGCAGAGACTCATCATTTTCTCAGCACCTTTCTGTGTATTACTTGGAAGCCTCTTAATGTGAGTAACTCACCTGGAATCTGTAAAAGGATATTTGAATGATTCACCTCTGAGACAAGAATAACCCCTCATGAAATCCAGGATGGGAATGACTGCAAGGTTTGAAACACACCTTCCTATGTATCACTGCTGTTGCAGCGGAAAGGAATGCATCTGAGTAAAGTCCAAATAACTGAATAAATTGGTTCAAAGCAGCAGTGCTAGCACAGAGGGTCATGTAAGTTACCAGTATTGAGTAGTTACTAAACTTCAGGACACTTCCTTGGTTTCATTTGTAAAGAAGCCTGTAACACACATTAGCCATTATCACTACCTTCTGTGTCTGAGCAAAGCTAACATAGTAGTCAACACGGAAAGGTTGCATTGAGGTAATCCAAGACTTGCAAGTAATATGAGAAAATTATAATGAGTATCCATTCAGTCTGAGAGTTATTTTTTAGCTCTAAGTTTCGGTTGTTCAAATGAGAAAGAAGTGTTACAATAAATTTATATATATATATAGGCTTAAAAAAATCACCACATTCAACAGAACGCAGAGACAGCGCAACTGGTGTGTGTTATAGAATCCCTTCTGAATGAAATGCTGAATCCCAGAGGACTGACCTGGTAAAATAATTTTAATGTATGAATTGAGCGGTGTTGCTGTGGTACATGGAAATGCTTTATTGCATTGAACAAGTAGTGGTCCATAGCAGTTTCACAACTAGGCTGGGATTAACAACAGACTTTGTATGGATTTTATACATTGTATAAAACCCAAATTAAACAAAAATGCACTCACCCGGGAATAGCATTCAGATACCAGTCACATCTCTGCATGAAAGTTGCTGCTTCCAAATCCAACCTGTGACCTGAGCCTGAAAGCAGGGAACAGGATAGTGCAGTATCGCTGAGACCACATAGTCTGTCATACCAAAACCAGAGATTAAGATGGCACTGCGGAATAAAACATAGGTTTCTCCGTCACACCCAACCTACATTTTTTCCTGATGAGTTTATCACTCTTAATAATTTCCACTAGCCTGGGAGAACAGATAATCTGCTCCCTATAAATACAATAAACAGTGCTTCAAAGGACGCGAAGTTTACTCAGTTCATCGTTTCAGTGATTTGAAATGAATGTAAAAAGAAAAGATGTCTAAATCAAAATGCAGGATCCCGGGATAGAAGGTCTCAGGCTGAGTCCCCGTTTTTGCTGCTGATGAGTTCTGTCATCTTAGACCTGTCGTTTTAACCTTCAGCCTGGGTGCATTTGTCTGCCTCCATTAAGTAGATAGTTAAAACCTTTTATAGGGCTCTTACGGTACTGTGTACTGTACAATCTGTACAGTGCCTGGCAATAAACTAGGTCCTGATCTCATCTGTGCCCTCGCTCTGTGTGACTGGAAAATGAGTGATAAAAAATAATAATAAGCTCTGAATAATTATGTATTGTCTTTATAGTGAAGCAGGCCCTGAGCACCTTCTCTCAGCAGAGCTTTCCACTGGGAGAAGCCCCATTTAAAACATCTCCCTGGCATAAAAATGAATCGGATCCTGTCACATGAATGGCCTGCATTTACTATTCCTTTCACTTACCTTCCAGTTGTTCATTTTCAGAGCCGACTTGTGCCTGCTCCCTGGTTGTCAGCAGGAATTGGGTAACAAGAACTTGCTGGAAGTGGATTATAAAACAGACAAACACACAGAGGAAGAGCTGCTGACTCAGCAGATGCATTATTGCAACCGTGATGTAAAACTATCAAAAAACAAAATGAAAGTTCTGAATGCCTCATAATTCACAACAAAAATGGAAGGGAGAAAAGTGAAATAAGGATTTTGACCAGTGCTAATGAATTTGGAACCACACTGGCTTTTGAGATCATAAGAAATTAAGGATGGGTCCGGGTTCAATTCTTGGTCTGTCTGAGCAGCAGATGTTCTCCTTCCTGTAACCATCGCAGCATTAAACACTGCATCCATGATCTGTATAAAGGCAGCACTTAGACTGCCCAGATTACAAGAACCACTCCATTACAGCCAAGAAAATCAGTCAGCATCTCAGCTTTAGGATACTGAAAGTATTTGGCAAGTTCAGGAGAACACATCTCCCAAGCTCCCAACAGCTCTAAGTGTGATACCAGGGCTGCCTGTTTCATCTGGAAGATGGGGAAGGTATGTGCTGCCTAGACTTTGAAGCTCTTAGAAAAGATAACAGTTCATACCTGCTGCTTGTCCCAGGTATGGTGCATCTCCTCCAGGGAGATGGAGCAAAACACCACTAGTAACCTAAGGGATGTTTTGGTGGGAAAAATGAGAGATTATGGGAAAAATCTGCTGGCCACTAAGTGCCCTGGAGCAGCTATTGCAACACTGAAGCAGTTTCTGTGTTGCTTTAAGACATCTGCTCTAAGGAAGCATCTGCAATTGCAACTGCATCTTCTTTCTCTTAACTCTCAGATCCCCATAGACCAGCAGTTGCTTTGCTAAATGAAATGCTTCTTTAGGGAGACTGGCTGGCCCCAGGGTTTGGTAATGCAATATAGTGCCTTTCATCTCTCACCCATGAACCCAAGTCAAACAGAGTTTGGTAAATGGCCAATAACCCTTCCCATCCCAGGGGCTGCTTGGTGACCTGTGTGAAATGAGGAGGGTCATCTCCGTGTCTGTTTACAAGAAGGCAAGTGTCAACTTCACCATAAAAAGGGACACAGTTACTACTCATTATCACCCAATTTAACATTCTGAAGCCAAGAGAATGAGCCTAGAAAACTCCCGATCTTCTTACCCTACAATGGCAAATGATGGTGTACAGAGCCAGTACATCAGGGCTTGAAGAACGTTAATGAAGACAGTTGCATTGTAGCAAAAGAGGCTGTGCCTCTCCCGTGGACAAGAAACCGAAGTCTGAACTACTCACAGAGGTGTGTGATTGCAGTTCTTCCCAGATCTATGTGGAAATCCCCAGGAAAAATGGTTAAGGTTTAGGTGCAGCAGGCACTGAAGCACACCCATGAAGTTAAAAGGCTTCTGCAAATCTGTATTTAGGATCTTAAATAGACACAAGCGACCTGAATAGGGACACAGCATCCGGCACTGATAGAGTTAATATGCCACGAAATCCTTCACTGGAATGCTCTGTTCCCTCACCCATCATGAATATACTGGTCTGGTTACCAAAATAGCTGTATTTGGAAGGGTTGAAGGCCAGAAGCTTGCTGCAGCACCCGTTCTTGCACTGCTCATTTTAAGGTCAGACCTTTACCATCAGGAACCTGTTAGAAGAAAGAGGAATCGCTTTAAAAGTTTTTGCCACTCTGGACTTTACCCTGGAAGGTCCGAGAGGGGAAAGGGAAGGGCAGGGGCAGATAAACATTTGGCCACATGAAAATGGATCACATTCAATAGATCTGCCTATACCTCTGAAACCCGCCCAAAACTACAGCCAGCTTGCTCTTAATCATAGTGTTTCCAGTCACCACTATCATTTTGTAGCCCTGCTATGCCATAGGAATGATAACACTGTCACTGTCAACTGTGAGTTACTGTTTAATCCCTGCTATCTTGATTAATGGCATTAAATTGGTATACCTATGTTAATTAAACAGACAATGGCTGAGGCAGCTTTTACTCCTTATTCTTTTGTGTAGATCATTTCACAGGGCTTCACAGGTTGGGAAAAAAATAGCGATATAGACACATCATATTTCAGCTCAGCTGATAAAGCTGTTTTACTCATAGAGTGGCCCATGATTTTCTTTCGCATATCACAGTATAAGCTTAATTACCATGCTGCTGCTGCATGGCAGCTCCTCTCACTTTCTTTCTTTATTTGTATTATTTGCAAGTGGTAATCATGTTTTCCTGTCATCCCCGAGCAATGTGCATGCGTGCGTACAGGCAAATGCCAAGCCTGGAAAGGAAATCTGATGTTTGTCCATGAATTGGAGTTTTCAGACTTTGGCTGAAGATTAGTACATGTAAACATAGCTCTGCCCCCTTCATCTTGGGTAATTGGTCACAAATGCTACTTGACACTTCTCAAATCAGACACTTTACATACTTCTGAGCATAGCTGAACTTTTTTGGCAGGAATTAATTTTCTTTGCAACTCAGCCACTCATTCCTGGCCCAATCCCTACTCCAGTGATTTCAGTGCAATGTTCTGCCAGTGCAAGAAGCGTAGAGGCAGGACCAGATCTGTTTGCTAGTGTTGACGAGCCCGGCTTTGTTGATTCCCTCAGAAATACAATTACTGCAGCTAATGTTCTGCCCTTTGCCAGCCTTGATTAAGTGGGATTTTTACCTTCAGGTCCCTCTCTCTATTCCAATTACTGCACAAGTTACACTGCACCAGGGGATATCTCAGAAAGATGAAGAAGGCAATGTAGCATCATAAGAAAATACAACTCCTGACACACCAGGACCCTTCCCCAGCAGCATCAGCCGTATGGGAGGTGGCTCCAGACACCATCCACCCCCAAAGAGATTCCTTCCACCTCTTCTGTAAGCAGTGCGTGCTGCAGCAGAGAAGGGGAATCCATTCCTGAAGTACTGATGAAGTCTGAAGTAGCCGCAGAATTTCATGCTATTAAACAGCCTCCTGTTTGCTCTGACATTGCTGTGTGTTTACTCACCATGCAGGGGTACTGCAAGAGCTGAGCAAACCATATGTTCACTTAGAAGGGCTGCCAGGTCTCAGGGAGCATTACTGTGCCTATTCCAGGAGTTTGGGGCAAGAACATGTTCCATAAAGGTTTTCACTCAGAATATTATATTTTATCTAGTGATTTATTTCTGTCCAGCCTCTGGACTGAATGGCAGTTTACCAGCATATCCATGTACATCTGTGAATAACCAGTGGAAAATATCATTCACCCTTTATTCACTGGGATGTTGATAAGCTGCAGCATATTAAAAATGTTTGTCAGTTTGTTCTTTTCAGCTATCAAGTGGGATGTGTGCCAGCATGCCCTCTTCATGCTGGCTGCTTCATCCAGAAAATGCAGAGAAAATGATGAAACAATGTCAGTTCTAGAAGAGGGTGAAGGCTCACATGCATTATTTTAGCATGTTTGTCTCGCTCATCACCAACACTGTAAATCAGATAGAGCTCCTACCTGCAGGAGCTTCACATATAGACCGTGAGAAGAGAAAATACCTGGTCATGCACTCATGCTGCCTTGATTCTCAGGGCTTCACACAGCTCAAAACACTGATGAGGAGGAGCCAGGAAAGGAATGGTCCTCACAATGATTCTCCATCCTCTTGTAGCTTGTGCCATGACAGAGATGAACCAGTGGCAGTCAGGGAACCAGCATCTCTCTGTGTGCATGGTCCCCACACTTTCCAGTCGTGGTCTTGTGATGCTTCATCCCTAGAAAAGGATAGCTGGTGTTACAAGAGATACAGCACATTTGCTGTGGAGAAGCAAAAACACTGTTGCCCATAAAATTGCCATGGAATAACACAAGAGAAGGAATTCCATGCTAGTATGTCCTGGGTTTTCATAGATTTTTATCTTAAATTAAACAGATGGAGACATATCCCGCTTCCTCCTGTTTAACTCTGATATTGGAACCATTATGGGAGTGATATTTATAGGTGAACAAGACACCAATTGGCAGAGAGATGCAACATAGCTCTAAAGCCAGAGCTAAGGAGGAGGCTTAGTTTCCATTGTTATTATATATCACTATATAAATTTAGCTTTCAGGTCCTAGACATTTTGAAATAACATGTCTAGTGTTAGAATAGAAGAGTATCAGCAAAAGTGAATTACAGGTTACAGTCTTCTAGTACTTGCAGTAAAAGAACTGTTGTCGTAATTACACCTATAGAGTACTCATTTATGTTGTTCTTAGGAGAAAAGGATGGTATAATCAGGATGTATGGAAAGAAAATCTTGCAGAAGGGGAGACAAATAATTTAGCTGGGACAAAGAACTGTGATGGCAACGCAACACACTTCTGTTTTCAGCACATGAGCTCACTGTGTGAACCTGCAGTGCTCAGTGATTTAGGGGAAACCACCACAGGTCACTGATGACTGATCCAAATGGGAACAAATCACAGCCCACAGAAAGGCCTGACCTCACACACACAGACCCCAAGACTGGGAGCTGGATGCCTTTTTGTACCACTGAACATCTCCATAGTCTTTCCTAGGTGAGAGAGAAAATTGCTCGAATGACTCCATAAACTCAATACTTAAAATCCTTCCACACTACCAAAATAATCAGACCCTGGCTCCTGAACATTTGAAATAAGGCTAAAATAAGGGGGAAAAAAAAAAAAAACAAAACATTTTTTCAGGGGAAAGGTGAATCTCCATTTTGGCTCATTATTTTGTGGTAGGGGCTAAGTGGCTGTTATTAGTACATAGGTACTCACTGTTGTAAATCCACGGCATTGCCTCCTGGATGTCATTACTGAAAGTGAGTGAACTGTTGGTTCAGTGGCTAAAGATTTACTTGCTTAATGCCTGGTCTCATCAACAAATTCAGGCTGCCAATGACATCCTACTTGTCTAAGCTAATATACAGCTTTGCACTCTCCTTGTTTTTCTTCCCAATCAAACTTATGGCTTAGTGTTAATGTCTACCACTAACTGACATTAGCTGAAGTGAATGAAATGATGAATGAACACACAGTTTTGCATGTAGATAATTAGAAGTCCAGCTGAGTAAATCACATTATTTAATGTATCATCATTAAAAAGCATCTAAACAATATTATTTCTTATATAACTCTGTCTTTTCAGTGCTCTGACAACAGGCATGACTTGTGTTATGCATTTTGGTAGAGATTTGTTTTCTAAATATGATAGAACCACTTGGAGCTTAAATCATTGCTGTAAGGTGTCCGTACTTGAGAAAACTCTTGTGTTATGGGTAAAACAACTTGTTTGACTGTGCTGCAAGAAACAGGATGATATTTAATTACGACAATTCAAACTCATCTGGTTTCTCCAAGCGCAGACTATATTGATTTACAGTACTAATATAGAAAAGGTGGAATAAAAAAGCTGGCTTATTTAGAAACTTACTCATTCCTAAGAATGTCTGTTCAGCTCATTTTTGAATTTGATTTCTTATCCCAGGTGAATTACACTGCATTTCAAGAACTGCTTGTGCCTGATAACAGCTGATCGAAGTAACAGCATAGTTAGGTCACTTTGATTGTGGGATTTTTGTTTATTGCTTTATTGGACAATGGTGTTTGCAAAAGGAAGATTAAGAGCAGCATGGACAGAATTACAGGCTATGGTTAGTGTATGAGACTTAATATCAGTATAGGACCACAGTCTGTAAAATCAGTGGCAAATGAAACCAGCTTGCAGGCAGAATCAATGTCTTGTTCTGAAAGAAACAGCAAGGAAAATCCATGCAAGTGTTTCAGCATGACAAATGAACTTAGGCAAGTTGAAGATAATCATGATTGTTTAATATTCCACAGCTTTACAACTCGAGACTTTGTGGACAAAAGATCAGAAGGCTGCTGAGTCCAAAGTTTTGAATCTTTGGGTCAATATGCTTCTCATGTCTTCAGCATTTAGTTTAATTTAGGAGGAAACAGTTCCGAGCTAAGATAAGATCTCAAACAAAATTGACGTGGTCTTACAACATGGCCTAACATAACAATTTAATCTATCCTGTGCTTCCCCTGAAAGAAGGCTTAATAACTGTGCTATGATTTCACCTGCTGCTTCTAACATTTGTTCATTCTTTCTTCCTGAACAAATTTGGATTACCAAATGGTGAGCAGCTTTGTTCATGGTAGGCAAACTTGAATTCATTCAAGATTAATAACAATGGGTTCAATCCTGGATTCAATGGCAGTCTTAATGAATGGAGTCTTTGGAAGACAAATGTTTGTTTGCGTTAAAGAGAAATACTTAATTCTCAGTTTTCCTGGGTGCGAGGTGATTACAGCACATATCACAAAATGTTTTCCCTATATATTCAGCCTTCCTTGGGTGAACAAAGAGCAGAAACATTCCCCAAGCCCTGGTATTGCGGATAGGGGCCATTCTGACCTTGTTATTTCAAAATCTGAAGTTTCACAATGAATTATTTGGTGTAAGGAAAAAAACGTGTCTTTTACTCACAGTATTATCTCAGGCCCTCTTGGTGATCTGGTGCTGGGGAGTAAGGAGACAGGAAGATCCATGTTGCCACGATCCATCAGCAGTCGTAGGTTGAGACAGGACTACTCAGGTGGAGGAATCCAGGCTGGATCTGGATTTGGGCCCAATCCTCACCACTGTGTTAGACACGGGCATCTTCCAAATTCCTGTGGGAAATCCTGCATTCTTTACCACTTTCCTGTCTCTTGGGAAGCAACTGGAGCAGACACCACCACTGTGCCTGGCCAGGGAGGAGCTGATGGAGCTACACTGCCCAAACCAAGGACCCACTCATCTCAATATAAACTGCCAGACCTCAGTAAATTCACCCTGCAGGCAATTTTACCCTGGAAAAACATCGCCCACGTTGCTAGAGTTTAGGACAACAAATTAGAGCTTTTCATAAGCATTGGAAGCTTTTCTTTTCTTTTTTCTCTCCCTCTCCCCCCCCCCCCCCCCTTTTTTCCCCCAGTAACATCCAGTTGCTTAATTCCATTTGAAATCACCCCGGGTAGGCACCTAAATACCTAAATAATCTTGTCCTTCATGCCTGTCAACATCTTGAGGCACCTAACCACCTTTAGAGATGTGGTGTGAAAGCTTGTGAACGATGCAATCGAGGAGGGAAACAAAAGACAAGTATTCCTATTTGCTGCCCAAGAATCCACAAAGAATGCTGCTTCGGCTCTGCTCTGATTTCTAATTAGATTATGAGTGATGTAGGACTCTGAAGCCAAGCTGGAGTTTGTGCTAGCACTTTGCATCTATGAATGACAAAGGGACACCACTTTCATATTGATTTAAGCAAGCCAGTGGAAGAATGTTTAAACACCAAGCGCTTGATGCCCCAGTTTGCCAGAGCACCTGGAAATATCAGATTAATTCCAGGTGTTGTGCCATTTATGACAGGCTCGCTGCTTTTACAGCCACAAACACAAAACGTGGCTCCCAGTTCCACAAATAAAAACGGAGTGGTTTCTGCTCCTAATGCCTCGATAACTCTGACATATTGCAAGTTCTGGAAAGAATTTTAATCTACATAGTTTTTTTAATGGGGAGGGGAATGGGGGGGGGGGAGGGATTTTAAATATGCTGCATACAATTTGTGATGGTCATCTCTAAAATGCAGCTCCATTATCCTTTTCCATTTGGAATGAATGAGGCTAATTAATTTCAGGCCATACTTGATGAGGTCAGCACCATACGAAGGGTGCGTGCTAGACATTGCTAATCTCTTTCAGCTGAGAGTGATGAATTAAAGATGAAGCATTCCTTTGCAGGCCTAATTTAGAATGTATATCAAAAACCTACAGCAAATAATACTATACCCTACAACAAAGGAAAACTTGTTCTCTCAGGCTCCCATGTAGGGTTGATTTTAAAGGCATTTTCATTTCGCTTTGGAATTCCAGCTGTGGATGGGTGAAACAGTTCAGAAAATTCAAGCTTTCTCTCTTTCTCTTGCTTTTATGGACAAAAGTAGGCAAGGGAGGGGGGCTACAGGGAGAGAGAAACTAGTCAGTGTTTGATCCTGTATATACCGTGATTCTGACTGTACGCTAGACACTTAGGGAAGCTGCCAGGGTCTTGTGCCCCCCAGATACCTGTGACATGACACCCCCCCACGGCGCACACTGAAATCTTACTGTCTGGGGGGTTCTTTTAAGTCTAAGGGTAAAGCTATCGAGTGTCCTGTTTTGTTCGGCATCACCTCAAGGATGTTTTGTTGCTCGTCTCAGGCTTTTCCCCGGGAAACAGGACAGCTCCAGGTCACCCAACAAGGACACAAGAGCTTCCCAGCCAACACAGAGCTGTATTTCTCCACAGGGAAAAACACTGCCCTATGCAAAAAAGTCCTGTCGTGTATAGGAGCAGAGGTAGCAAAATTTAACAGAAATAGTCACAAAAAGCAGCCACACCAGGTCTGGACGCAGAACAAATCACTACGGGGCTCTCAGATTTGCTGGACTTGGGGCTCAGCCAAACTTGGCCACCTCTCCCTTAGGCAAAGCCCCCCATAAAGTCCAGAGGGGCTTCCCCCTGAACAGGATTTGGTCCTGTGGGCAGCAAGAAATTAACCTTAATTGTCATTTTGGGAAAACAGGGACTATGAAACCTTAATCCAGCCTCGGAAGGAGGCTGAAAACAATAGACCACCGGCTTCCCCACCACTTTGCTGCTTAATACCTGGCAGTCCCTTGAAATTCTTGACAGGTTGCTGCAGCGAGTCGAAGTTCCCAACTGGTGGCCATAAGCGGCTGCCGTCTTTGTATCCCAGTAGTCCTCATTAGAACAAAGCTGCTTCGAATTAAATCCAATCTACATGCCGAATCAATCTTTCAACCCTTTGATTGCTTCTGAAAATATTTATATTTCTTAATAATGCACATTTTGTCCCAGAGCCTGTGATTAAACCCAGACAAGGTCTGGAGAAGCCTGAAGTATATGTGGAAGGGGTTATTTTGGGCAGGAAAAGAAAGATAAAGAACACAGGTTTTTCCTATTGTGAAACCATTAGAGTGTATAAATCTAGCAATTGCAGTTGTATAAGCATCAGAGTGGGGTTGTAATAAATACAGATTGGAGTATTATAGTAACCAAATGGAGTTTATGGATTATGTTCACTAGTTCATATTTCTCAGCTACTACAATCTAACTAGCATCACACTGCACTCAGCTCTATTAATATTCTCTATTAATATTCTCTTTATATGTTTTGGGGGGGGGGAAGTTAGGAATCAACTGCTGCTCTGTGTAAAACAAACATGTTTAAAGAATCATGTCCTCCGAAGGAAAAAATAAACAAGAGGACACTGTAAAGTGACTGTGTTGGAAGGGCACGGGCTGTGGCTGGCTGAAATGGGCTCCATTCTGCTAGAGTTAATAACTTCCATCTGAGTGAGAATCTGGCCCTAATGCAGGGCATTTTGCTGTGTGAAAATTAGGATGTAAAAATGGAGACAATAACTGCTACTATCCCTCGCCCGGGTAAATTTATAAGGTGGTAAATAATAAGCTTTTGGCTGGAGATGAGAAACACACAAAGGCTTTGAAGCTGCACTTTGTGGTAAATAGCGTATTATTCCCTCCTCAAAAAGTAGCATACATCACAGGTAAGATATGTGGAGGTGAAGGGAAGGATACATTCCTGGGCTGAGAAGCAGCCCAGATAGGGCCTGATCCTCCAGAGTGGGAATTTGCCGTTGATTAAGAAGGGAGCTGTGGCTGGGAACACAGATCTGATAAAGGCACTGTACCTGTCTCCCTCCCTAAACATAAATGACTGCCCTGGTCTATAATAAAAGGTAAAAATTGACTTCTGAAAACACGCCACGATAAATCTCCTTGGATAAAATAGCACAATGCCTGGGCGGGAGGGAAAGAAATCCTAGAAACTAGAGGATGCTTATTTGATATCATTGTCATCATCAACATCACACGGTACAGATAATATACTTCAGCAGCGGGATGGTAAATGTTTATGATAGTTTTGCTTGTGACAGTTTCCCCTCTTATAAAGGATAGAAGGAAATATTCTCAGTTAACATATTATTCATTGATTCTTTCATCACGTTTCATTTTGTTAAGCTGTAATTTCATAAATAAGTTGGGGGGTGGTATTATTATGATACATAAATCCTGAGTCTTGACAGCTATTCTGCATTCGTATATGAGCTTGGATACTCAGTCTTTAAGGTAGAGAGAAGTTTTTTTATCATCACCAAAAATAAGGGGAGAGGAGGGATGAAAGAAAAACCTCTCACAAATAGGGACGGATCCAAAATTCAATTTTGGATCAGGCCTCCAGCAGAACATTGTATCATATAACCGGTATTTTCTGAATATTTCTATTGTTTGACAACTCAGATTTCACACTAAACTTGGAGTTTGTTTCTGAACGGAAGCTTTTTGTATAGAAACTTTAAATCATATCCCTTCATGAACACACACATACCACAGAGGATTTTGTCTTATTAAAGAGTTTAAGCCTAAAGGTGTATGCCTATTTTTAAAAGAAATTTTCTGATTGTAGATAACTGCTCAATTTGATTTAGTGTCCAATGATAGTGATGGGGTTGATAACTGAGCATTCATCGGTAATTCATCTTGTGCTAGTAGAAATTTACAGCAAAGCAGTGCTTTCCCAACACTGACAAGTCCTATTAATCTTCTTCAGACACATTTCAATAGGTGTCTCCATCTGTGCCCAACATCTAAACACTCTGGCATCACTAGGGACTTGGAGACACCTTCATTTCAGGTTACACTAGTGAAAATGTGATACTAGATTGTACTCTATTTTTAACCTAATTCTCTCTTTTCATTCAATTAGCCTTTCTCGCCTGCATTTTTCTACTCATGTGTAACATCCTTTTCCCAGGAAGAGCTTAAAAATTAGATTTAGTTACTTAAAGAGACAGAATCTGCCAGAGCAGGAGCAACCAAGAGCTTAATACATCAAAGCAGAATAATAAAGCTCATGCATAACGGTGTGGACACCGAGTCACCAGGCGCAAACACATCCTGCATCGCATGCCCCCGATATTTCCCTCCTGATGCACCTCATGCAGGCATTGTTTGGTTAGGACAGGTCTGAAACTAAACACCCCACCTCCAGCTTCCCAAATTGCAGAGCATTTGGGGGTTGAAATCCAGTATGTACCAAAACATCTCTGTTTGTTCAGCCTGCACGGGGATCACCACCATACATCCCCACTTTGCTTTACATGTACGGCTAATGCATGAACAAACACAGCACAGTCAAATTACAGCAATAACGTTTATGGGTGGATTATGTTCCAACTTCCTCGCTTATTATTAAAAGCAAGTAAATTGCAAAGCACATGGAAGAGGTAGGGTGCAAACGCAGGCGAATTTCCACTCGGAACCAAATGTTGTTTTTTCACTCCCAAAGCTGCGATGAGTTTGCTAGCAGACGCAGCGCAGCTTTAGAGCTTACTCATTCAAAAACGTGTGTTTGGGTTCTTTTTTTTCCCTCTCCCCTCCTTACTCCATTTACGTTTGCCTTCCAAAGGAGAGCAGATGCACACCACTTGGGTTTGGGTAGCTCTTACTCGCTCTGAACTTTCTGCTGAAAAGAGCAAACCACGTTCTGCTCCACAACTCGGAGGCAGCCTCAAACTTTGTTTCTGGCTTTATGAAGTTCTCTTGCGAGTCATGTTATAGATCTAAATGACCCTATTGTAGGTGGCAAGTTTAAATGTGCCATATTAATAACTTGTTATCCAAGACAAATTAAGTCCTTATGTGTCAAAAGCACTCTGCTCTGGATTACCTACAAGACAAGTATTTATTGAATAAACGTTGGATCCAATTTCATTTTAATGTGACTGACTGTATGCTTCAGCCCCTTAGAATGAGATAAAAACACTCAAACCTACAACTGTTTTGCAACATTACACCTAACTTGTCTGTTTCTATTATTGTCTTTTTAATGTGGGAGATCAAAAGTGTTTGGGGTTTTTAAGGATTTTTTTATTATTATTATTATTGTTATTATTCTTAAGAGCAAAGAGAGAGACAGGAAAAAAAAGACTGGCATTCAGCCTAAAGAGAAATCATTGAAACAAATTAATCCTATGCCGTTTAAATTGACATGGTAATCCATCATCAGCAAAGGGAAACTCTGAAAGCAATCTAGAATCTGCAGTGTTCTTTCACTGGCCCTCAGGCACAAAGACAGATAGTAAAAGAGGAAGAGAGGAGGGGGGAGAGAAAAATCATAAAAGTTAGCAGCACCTTAGCAAAGGGAAGGGCTCGAGAGAGCAGCTTTCACTTCTTCCTGCTTTCAACCCTCCAGTTCAGAAAGCAACGCTGATTAACCTTCAGCCGTTGCCTACTAAGGTTTACTTCTGAACGTCAACTCATCCTCAGCTGCTGAGAGATGAGTAATTTCGAATAGCGCAGAGCCCCCATCCTATATAAACTCTACCATTGAAAACTCTGCCAAACATCAACTTGGGCACTTCTGCTTACAGAGGGACTTTTATTAGCCTAAACTTGATCGTTCCAAATGGACAATAAATTCTATCTTCACAGCCCTGGAGAAAAGAGCTGTGCTATCCTTGGGAGTTTAATAGCCAGGATTTTCATAGAGCTAGCATAAAAAAACCTGGGGGTTTTTATTTGGGTTTGGGGTTTGTTGTTTTTTTCCCCCTATTTCCTGCTCTCTCAGCAGGGCTGTCCACTGTAATCTGTGTTTCCCAAAGTTTTTTTCAACCTAGTTTTAAATATCCAAAATTATTAGACTTTGTGCACCTTTAAAATGTTATTATACTTATGGTCAGAAGAAAACATAAACCTCTTGGGCCTTGAAAGCCCATTGCGATACAGCCATTATCCTTATAATGTCAACAGAGCTACAAAATTCTCCTGAAATAAACCTTTTCAGAACAGCTTTCCCTGCCTCATGTTTTCTTTTAAGGTCAGTGGTGCATCACTTTTAGGAAAACGTTTCCCCTCTCTGCCCAGATTTAGCCATCTGCAGTAGAACGTATATTACTAAATGAATAGGTTTAATTTTAGGCACTGAAAAAACAAATAGAAGAAGAGGGCTAGGGCAGGAATAATACCTTTCAGTTAGAAACAGACATAGTGGAAAGAAAAAGTCAGAACTTTAGTGCCAGGGGCAAAGGGGTGAAAGGCTGGCTAATACGAACCATATCCAACATCTGCCCTATTTTAATTTAGCAGGGATAAAGTTTCTTCTTTTTTATTATTAAGAAAACTTTATGTGGCAGGGAAACCCATGAGCTATGTTATCAAAACTGGTTTATTGTCACACTGAAACTTAGAACTATTAAGAATTGGCGGGGCAAAGAGATAAAAACTCCCCTTCTCTCTCCTTTTATACTCTGTGACAAGCCTGGGCTCGGGTCCTGCTGTCTGGGATGTCCTTTTCATGTCTTTATGAAGTACTGCGCTTGGGGCTGTAATATAAAGGAGAGGTTAATTGTCCAGGATGGGTCCAAATGATTGATTCTCCAGGTTTTAAAAAGAAACAAAAAAATATCTGAAGATTTAAACCAAAATCCTGCTGCAGAGACATTTGCGGTAGTCACCCTCGGAGATGGGCGAAGGTGGTGGTGTACAACAAGTGTAAAGAAGGGCTGGACTGGGGAGCTCTATGAGAAACAGCCCAAATTACCAGGCTGGAACATGATCTCGCTCCATTTAAAAGTTTTCCACCTCAATAGTGCAAATTCTACTGTAAAAAAAACAGCTCAAGTATACTAAACCACATGTGAGTAGCTGTAGGACTAAGAGAGCAAATTGGTTTCTGACAAAAGAAGGATGAATACCTTTGGATAATCTCAAGTTAGAATTTGATTGAAAGCATAACATTCCTTTAAGCATCAATATGCTTAGGATCCAAAATATGGTTATTTTATTACCAGCTAATACTTAGATCAAAGCAAAACACTGTAGCTGGAAGGGACGTTCTCTCTGGAAATAAAGTTCCATGTAATTATTTCCTATTAAAAACTAAAACTGGTCTTAGATTCAGAAAACTGGGCTTCCTTACATGTGATATAAAGCAAGCTTGTCAAGAGAGAGCAGACATGCCATTTTTTACTGTTTGCTGGTATCCCTTGGCTTTAAAGTTTTCAGTTTAGCTTTAAACCTTTGAATGGGAATAAAGTCTCATCCAATTTGCCTCGGCCAAACACAGGGATTGTTTTGGATAATATTGGCTAATTTCTGATAAACAGAAATTAGCATTTGCTAGAAACTAACACCATTTTAAATAAAGTCTCCAAGTGCAAGGAGGTAAAATATAAAGGAAATTATATGGCGATTGATAGGCAGTTGAAACTTAGGCATCAAATTGTAAACAAGGGGTTTACTCTTGGGTAAAACAGCTCATCTCAATTCAGTTCGGGACACAGAGTCTAAAATATGCACTCAAAATATATCCAAGAAAGCTGCAACCTTTCAGAGGAGAGAGATAAGAATGTATTTTAATTATAAGGTTATAAATATGCAATCTATTTATTATTTCTTGTTACCATCCCCAAACACGGTACATAACATTGTTCATACACAGTTATATATCTGCCTGTGTCTATTCCTGTCCAGGGGTTTGGGTTTATATTCTTTTCTCTTCCCTGATAGTTCAATCTCTATTTATGTCATGTCTGAGGCAGGCCCTGGAAAAAAAAGAATCTATCTTTCTGTATTTATAAACTGCTCCAGAATAAATAGGGAACGGTTCTTTTTTACAGCTGATGGGCTAGTATTATAAGTAGCAATATGAAATATTTAGACACATTATTTCAAGCTATCCGGCTGCTTCTGATTCTGCTAATTACTTTTGATCTGTCACTCAGAAATAATAAAAAAACCCACCACTTTAAAGAGTTCATTAGGACTGCAGAAAGGAAGAAGAGTCAGATATAAGGCAGCAATTATAATTTGGTTTTAACGTATTTTTCCCTTTCTGCTGACTCCTCAGCTATATTGCTTAGCAGAAGGATGGCTACAGTATAATTCTATATTAAAACCTTGTTAAATAGGGAAGGAGCTGAGACATTCAGCTGGGATATTGTTTGCTAGCTCAATGAGTATCCAAAGAATTTGAAAGTACAATAAATGTATCTGAAGATCATATCTAAACATACTTACCAAAAAGTACCCACCTCTCTCAGGAGTTCGCTTATTTCTGCCTTCTAACTGGGAGAAGGGAAAAAGAACAACAAAAAAAAAAGGCAGTTTGGATGTATAGGTTAAGATTGGCGTATGGCAAGGCTTGTGTGAAATACAAAGAAATCTGTATTTCACTCAACAATTTCATTGCTAAAACACATAGTTTACAAGCACCTTTTCTTTAAACATGCGGTTCAATAACATTTTCTTCAAAGGAACAATTCAACGTGTTAAAAGATTTAAGGACAAAGAATGTGCTGCAAAATGCAAATCCTTACAGTGTTAATACTGTGTATGCAATTATGTATGTAGGCAGATAGATATAATTTGAGAGTTATTAACTTTCAGCATCCATGATGTACCCTGAATCAATACAATATAACTACCTATTAAAACATAAACCAAATGTGTTACCAGGCAAATACACTCCGAGAAGCTTTCCTACATTATTTTTTCCTCTTTAAAGATTACAGCTCTACCATGGGCAAGAAGCTCAAGAGATTGCTGCTGATCCTAAAGATGGAGGTTGCTCTGCTTTCTGCAACAGCTGACGTTTCTAGAATGTTTCATTTCCTCCACGTTTGGCAAGAAAAAGAATTATTTGAAAATACAGTAAAATAACTCTGAAATGGTATAAAGGGAATGAATTGTCTCACAAATCCCGCGTGTTTATGAACCTCCCAGCGCATGGGAAAGAGGAAAGTTCCCTTTCCATTTTTCCTTTGGCTCAAAGGAGGTGAATGAAGGGAGCACAAATCAGTTTAAGCCTTTCCCCACCACCACCCCAAGTCGGATCGATCCCTCTTGCAACCCCTTTATCCTGCCCTCCCTCCCCCAAACGCGTCTCCCGGCGCCGTTCACCTTGGGCCAGTGCCGGGCAGGGAAGGGTTAATGCAGCCAAGCTCTTTGCGACCTCCAGGGTCAGACTCTTCCTATCTGCAATCTAAGGAATTAGGTAAGGAGGTTATAAGATTATAGTGAAAGGAGTTATAGGCCCTCGTAGCCTCACACCTGAACATATTGGTCTAATCCACTGGGATTCTTAAAAATCGCTTCAGCTATGGAAAACTGTTAATTAGGCTGAGTCTATCCCGAGGTTTCCTGTTGCACTGGTGATCCAGCCGAGCTGCCTGCACTCTATAGGTTCACATGAAATGCTCTTAATATGCCTATTTTATTTTTTTCCCCTCCCTTCTCCACCACTAAACCCAGCATCAGCCACTGAGTTCGGGGCGGGGGGGAGGGGAAAGGCAAAATTTGGGGTGAAATTCAACCCAAGAGATGCACAAAAGTCATTTTTCCCCTCCGGTCCCTGAGCCCTGGGTGCCCGGCAAGGCTATTTGCAGCTGTTTCTAACTTCAGTGTTTGTTTACAGTAGCAAAATTAGCACTTAGAGGAGAAGTGAAAAGCTGTTTTCACATCAGTTGTACTCCTCGGTTCCTAGCTTTAGATGCCTTCCCTCCCTCCCAGCCATCAGCATCACTTAAAAGTGCGGCTCAAACTTTCCCTCTCGCTCTTTTGACTTAGTTCTCTGCAGCCGCATCCTATTTTCTGCTAAAGAAAAGCACGCAGAGAGAAGGTAGCGTTTGAGCACGGCCCAAACATCACTGATTAGAGGAAAAACAATGGAATAACAATAATAATAACCCCGAGCACCTCTTACAGAACACGTTTTAACGTCGCTTGGCGAAACCCTGCCCTGCTTCCAGCTTTCTGCCCTTTGGCACTGAGACATTTGCTTGCCCCCAGCAAAGTTTCCTTTAATCCGCCGAGACAGCCCAGAGCTGTACCTGAGCCACGGCTGAATTGCTCCCTACGACCGATGAAATCCTGCAGCAGCAACTCCCCAACTCCAATACTTAAAGTACGGGTTGGTTTTAGCCATTTTTTTGTCATTTGCGGAAACGCTGATTATATATTTTTTTTTATGCCATTTGTGGTCACCCTCGAATGGCAGTAATCTGTAGATTACATATTACGAGCCTTGTCATTACGTGGATAAAATGAGGTGGTTAAACGCTAAAATCCATTTTACTCACCACACTTGCTTGGGGAGAGTGTTAGGGGGGGAACAAACTTACAGGAGAAGGATTTAAAGCCCTCGCACCTGAGGTGGATGTGCCCTCGCTTCTGCTGCTTAGAGACCTCCCTGCCTGGTGGGCACGGGGCTGGAGACCCCCCAAACTTCACTTCGAAGCCAGTGTGCTCCAGCCCTCGGCTTCCCCTCGAGGCTTTTGTCCCCATTTTCGTGGTGTCTCAGCATTGCCGACTTTGCTGTGCCTCCCCTGGGTTTGCTCTGTAGCATTTCTAGGCTCCTACTCGCCAGCTCTCCCCCGTTTGCCTCTTTCATGTGTGTCCCTGATCCCTCTCCAGCTGATGTGGTTCTCTAGAAATGTGGGTCTTATCCCGTCACTACCTTTGCCGGGACTGATTAGATATTATTTTTTCATTGGCTCTGCTACAATGGGTTCCTCCCTTTAATCTCTCGATATATTTTCCCCCTCCCGGTATAACCAAATCCATGAAATTCGCAGCCTCTCTCTTTGACACGACTGGCTCGTCTAATCACTCCATATCGATTTCCCTAACTCTTTTCATCCAGCTGAAGACACATCTTAAAACACTCCAAGCCAGAGTGTGCTCTTTGCTTTATACACACTAATAAAATGATTTACCCTTCTCTCTCTGCTCTCCTCACAGGAGAAAATCGTTCAAGCCGCGGCTATTTGTGTGTGATCAGTAAATATTTAGTGTGGCGACATCTTCAGCTCCTCTCCTGATCAATACCCAACCCAACAGGAGGTGGACTATTGTCCGGGTAGTGACTTGCTGAGATCTCCTTCAGATGAATTCTTTGCCCCCCATACAGTCTGTTATGATTTATCCTAGAAGGGTAACCAGTAAAGAGAAATTCAGGCTTTATAAACGGCCGTTTCTAACCTGTCTACCGTGACATTAAAACACCTAAGCTAGGAATGGGTTATTCCTCCCCGTCTCCCTTATCCTTTTGATGGGCTAACACAGCTCTGAGTATCACCCCGGGCAGTCGTCACCCCGCTGCTCCACACCCCCGGTCCCTCCAGCCAAGCCTCGTCCTGTCCCTGCTGTGCAATGTCACGATAAAGAGCCGATTCCCCGATTCCCTGCAGCATCTCCTGGCACCGGGCTCGTCCCAGGGCTCTGCCCCGGCGGTGGGTAATGCAGTGCCCGGGGACGGAGGGTGCCCCTGCGACTTCCAGCCCACCTCCCTCCTCCTCCTCCTCCTCGCATCCCGCTGTTCTCCCTGACCCAGGATCAGGGCTGAGGCAGAGCATTTGGGGGGGGGGGGGGGGGGGAAGGGGGGGAGGATATCGCCTTTTTTGTTTGCCTGTTTAGGAGGGAGTTTTTTGAACGACATGGAAAATCTACAGTGAGGGGAAAAAAAATACTGATGGCAATGGAATATGAAACAGAGAAGAGCTTAAAGCCCGGTTCCTGTGGTTAACCATACACCAGAGCTTTCCAGGGTGATAAAATGGTCAGAAAGAGAAGTTCCTCTGTGTGTGTGTGCGCGTGTATGTTTTATCCTGATCAGTTATTTCACTCCTGGGAAAGCCTCTGCCTCGAATGGGAAATATTCCACGTGTAATTACCCCAGAGTGTGTGTTGTGTGCCCACTGGTCTCGGGTTAGGTGTCTGTGCAGCACACTCAGGCGAGACCGCTACGCCTTGGGTGCCTGATGCAGGGCTGGGTGCCTCTACACAATAGATACAGGGTTATATGTGGGGTGTGTTTGTGTGTGTGCTCTTCCTCACATCACGTCCTGGAGCCTACAGAAGTGCCCAGCTATTTATTTTATTTCCGTGTGTGTGCATTCACACATAAGCTATGGGCTGAAGGCATTTATCTCTGTAAATGTACATTGCACGCATCCGTGCTGCATAAATATATGGCTGTGTGTTGCAGATGTGCGACTGTTATTCAAATCTAAACCCAGCTACATCCACCTGTTAACTTTGTTTAGAAACCACTTCCACTAATGGCTTTTGCTAACTTATTCAGTCCGTTACTCGAGTATAGGAGGCAATGGAGGGGAAAAATCCATATGAAACCCTGCTTACAGCCTCTCTTCGAGAGGACACTTTACACACCTTGCCTAGACAGGGCTCCTATAGAGCGCTTATCTCTCGAATATATCTTTATACTAATGCATACTTAATTGGTCTGTCTTGACTGTCCATATAAAACAATTTAATTAGGGTGCTTTCTGCTTTGGAAAGAAAGAAAGAAAGAAGAAGAAAAAAAATCTGCCCAGCATTTATTGTATTTAGCACCAATACAGGCAGAAAATGTTGCACAAGTTTTTGGTTGAAAGAGCACCTATGTGTCCATTGAAGGGCGTTGATCCGAAAAGACAGAGAGGACAAGTAAAATCGATTTGAAGCAACCCTCTCTGTCCCTTTCACACCATTCAGACACTCCATTCCTTCTAAGACAAAGACCCAGCGCCTTGGGAATGCTGGCAAGGGGGGGAGAAAAGGAGGAAAGGGAAAAAAAAGAGAAAAAAAAAAAGGAAAAAAAAAGGAAAAAAAAAAAAAAAGAGGCTTCAATCCCCCCAAGCAAAAGGGAGAGCTCTGAAATTCCTTCATATTGCTGTTATTTACGCCCCAAGATATGTTCAACTCCAGCATTTTCTTCAATTCGGCGTCTAACACTGCTGCAGCGAGGAATGTCCCTGGAAGGGGAGGAGGTAATTATGGCTATTAGTGCTGCGAGCCCAGCCTCAACCTTGGTCACTCGCAGGCTTTTAGGTTAAAATAGCCCTCACCTCTGACCCCTGCGGAGCAAAGTTGTAGCTATCGCCACAAGTTGGGCCAAAGTTTTCAAATCCAGGGCTGGGCAACACCGGAGGGGGAAACTTCTCCCTGGAATTATTTTTGGTTGGGATTTAAATCATCTTTAGTCTATTTAATTGCCTTTCCCTCCTCCTTTTGCCAACAATCCCTTTTGGAGAGGTGGGGGGGGGATGTCGAAATGCCCTGCTCCCACTACCTTTCCCACTGCTCTTTCCATTTAGGTTTAATTTGGCAGATTGTTTTCAAGCATGAAAATGGTTATCATCAAACTGAATTACTAGGTTGTCTTTTCATCCACGGATCTCAAGAATTAAATGGGGGTGTGTGGTGTGGGGAGAGATGTCTCCCCTTTAGGCTTTCCACACCATGACCCGTTCGGCTTTCAGCAAAAAGA